>NC_091592.1:1361109-1366109 GCF_042767895.1 Penaeus vannamei | reverse complement strand
ACGTAACCTAACCTAACCTCCCCAAATTGCAGGTACTGTAACCTATCGTGGATTAGAGTGATTTACGATCAAGTTTATGTGAGAAAACGAAATTTGGAGTCTCCTGGTTAAATTTGAGCCTAACCTAACCTAACCTAACCTAACCTAACCTAACCAACGTAACCTAACCTAACCTCCCCAAATTGCAGGTACTGTAACCTATCGTGGATTAGAGTGATTTACGATCAAGTTTATGTGAGAAAACGAAATTTGGAGTCTCCTGGTTAAATTTGAGCCTAACCTAACCTAACCTAACCTAACCAACCCCAACGTAACCTAACCTAACCTCCCCAAATTGCAGGTACTTAACCTATCTATTAGAGTGATTTACATCAAGTTTATGTGAGAAAACGAAATTTGGGGTCTCCTGGTTAAATTTGACCTAACCTAACCTAACCTAACCTAACCTAACCAACCAACTAACCTAACCTAACCTCCCCAAATTGCAGGTACTTAACCTATCGTGGATTAGAGTGATTTACGATCAAGTTTATTGAGAAAACGAAATTTGGAGTCTCCCGGTTAAATTTGAGCCCCAACCTAACCTAACCTAACCTAACCAACCAACTAACCTAACCTAACCTCCCCAAATTGCAGGTACTGTAACCTATCGTGGATTAGATGATTTACGATAAGTTTATGGAGAAAACGAAATTTGGGTCTCCTGGTTAAATTTGAGCCTAACCCCCTCCCAACCTAACCTAACCTAACCAACTAACCTAACCTAACCTCCCCAAATTGCAGGTACTGTAACCTATCGTGGATTAGAGTGATTTACGATCAAGTTTATGTGAGAAAACAAATTTGGAGTTCCTGGTTAAATTTAGCCTAACCTAACCTAACCCAACCCCTTTAAACCAACCTAACCAACGTAACCTAACCTAACCTCCCCAAATTGCAGGTACTGTAACCTATCGTGGATTAGAGTGATTTACGATCAAGTTTATGTGAGAAAACGAAATTTGGGGTCTCCTGGTTAAATTTAGCCTAACCTAACCTAACCTAACCAAAATAACCTAACCTAACCTCCCCCAAAATTTCAGGTACTGTAACCTATCGTGGATTAGAGTGATTTACGATCAAGTTTATGTGAGAAAACGAATTTGGGGTCTCCCGGTTAAATTTGAGCCTAACCTAACCTAACCTAACCTAACCAACGAACCTAACCTAACCTCCCCAAATTGCAGGTACTGAACCTATCTATTAGGTGATTTACGTCAAGTTTATGTGGAAAAGAAATTTGGGGTCTCCTGGTTAAATTTGAGCCTAACCAACCCAACCCCCTAACCTAACCTAACAACGTAACCAACCTAACCTCCCCCAAAATTTAGGTACTGTAACCTATCTGGATTAAGTGATTTACGATCAAGTTTATGTGGAAAACGAAATTTGGAGTCTCCTGGTTAAATTTGAGCCTAACCAACCCAACCAACCTAACCTAACCAACGTAACCTAACCTAACCTCCCAAATTGCAGGTACTGTAACCTATCGTGGATTAGAGTGATTTACGATCAAGTTTTGTAAAGAAAACGAAAATTTTGGGGTCTCCGGGTTTAAAATTTTAGCCTAACCTAACCTAACCTAACCTAACCAACCTAACCAACGTAACCTAACCTAACCCCCCAAATTTCAGGTACTGTAACCTATCTGGATTTAATGATTTACGATCAAGTTTTGTGGGAAAAAGAAATTTGGAGTCTCCTTTAAATTTGAGCCCCCCAACCTAACCTAACCTAACCCCAAAAAGTAACCTAACCTAACCTCCCCCAAAATTTCAGGTACTGTAACCTATCGTGGATTAGAGTGATTTACGATCAAGTTTATGTGAGAAAACGAAATTTTGGGGTTTCCCGGTTAAATTTGAGCCTAACCAACCTAACCTAACCTAACCTAACCTAACCAACGTAACCTAACCTAACCTCCCCAAATTCAGGTACTTAACCTATCGTGGATTAGAGTGTTTACGATAATTTTTTGGGAAAAAGAAATTTGGGTCTCCTGGTTAAATTTGAGCCTAACCTAACCTAACCTAACCTAACCTAACCTAACCAACGTAACCTAACCTAACCTCCCCAAATTGCAGGTACGTAACCTATCGTGGATTAGAGTGATTTACGATCAAGTTTATTAGAAAACGAAATTTGGATCTCCTGGTTAAATTTGGCCTAACCTAACCTAACCTAACCTAACCAACGTAACCTAACCTAACCTCCCCAAATTGCAGGTACTGTAACCTATCGTGGATTAGAGTGATTTACGATCAAGTTTATGTGGGAAAAAGAAATTTGGAGTCTCCTAGTTAAATTTGAGCCTAATCTAACCTAACCTAACCTAACCAACGTAACCTAACCTAACCTTCCCAAATTGCAGGTACTGTAACCTATCGTGGATTAGAGTGATTTACGATCAAGTTTATGTGAGAAAACGAAATTTGGGTCTCCTGGTTAAATTGAGTTTTAAACCAACCAACCTAACCCAACCAACCTAACCAACGTAACTTTTAACCCCAAACCCCCCCAAATTGCAGGTACTTAACCTATCGGGTTGGGGATTTACGATCAAGTTTATTGGGAAAAAGAAATTTGGAGTCTCCTGGTTAAATTTGAGCCCCCCAACCTAACCTAACCTAAAAAACCAACCAAAACCTAACCTTTTAAACCCCCCCAAATTGCAGGTACTGTAACCATCGTGGATTAAGTGATTTACGATCAATTTATGTGGGAAAAAAAATTTTATTCCTGGTTAAATTTGAGCCCCCCAACCTAACCTAACCTAACCTAACCAACGTAACCCAACCTAACCTCCCCAAATTGCAGGTACTGTAACCTATCGTGGATTAGAGTGATTTACGATCAAGTTTATGTGAGAAAACGAAATTTGGGTCTCCCGGTTAAATTTGAGCCCCAACCTAACCTAACCTAACCTAACCTAACCAACGTAACCTAACCTAACCTCCCCAAATCAGGTACTTAACCTATCGTGGATTTGAGTGATTTGATCAAGTTTATGTGAGAAAACGAAATTTGGAGTCTCCTGGTTAAATTTGAGCCTAACCTAACCTAACCCTTAAAACCAACCAATAACCTAACCTAACCTCCCCAAATTGCAGGTACTGTAACCCATCGTGGATTAGAGTGATTTGATCAAGTTTATGTAGAAAACGAAAATTTTGGGGTCTCCTGGTTAAATTTGAGCCTAACCTAACCTAACCTAACCTAACCAACCTAACCCTAACCTAACCCCTCCCCAAATTGCAGGTACGTAACCTATCGTGGATTAAGTGATTTACGACAAGTTTATGTGAAAAACGAAATTTGGAATCTCCGGGTTTAAAATTTGACCCCTTTAAACCCAACCTAACCTAACCTAAAAAAAACCCAAAGTAACCTAACCTCCTCCCCAAATTGCAGGTACTGTAACCTATCGTGGATTAGGTATTTACGATCAAGTTTATGTGAGAAAACGAAATTTGGAGTCTCCTGGTTAAATTTGAGTAACCTAACCAACCTAACCTAACCTAACCTAACCAACGTAACCTAACCTAACCTCCCCAATTGCAGGTACTGTAACCTATCGTGGATTAGAGTGATTTACGATCAAGTTTATGTGAGAAAACGAAATTTGGATTCCTGGTTAAATTTGAGCCTAACCAACCTAACCTAACCTAACCTAACCCCAAGTAACCTAACCTAACCTCCCCAAATTGCAGGTACTTAACCTATCGTGGATTAGAGTGATTTACGATCAATTTATGTGAGAAAACGAAATTTGGAGTCTCCTGGTTAAATTTAGCCTAACCTAACCTAACCTAACCAACATAACCTAACCTAACCTCCCCAAATTGCAGGTACTGTAACTATCGTGGATTAGAGTGATTTGATCAAGTTTATGTGAGAAAACGAAATTTGGGGTCTCCTGGTTAAATTTGAGCCTAACCCCCAACCTAACCTAACCCAACCAACGTAACCAACCTCCCCCCCAAATTCAGGTACTGTAACCTATCGTGGATTAGAGTGATTACGATCAAGTTTATGTGAGAAAACAAATTTGGGGTCTCCCGGTTAAATTTGAGCCCCCCAACCTAACCTAACCTAACCTAACCAACGTAACCTAACCTAACCTCCCCAAATTCAGGTACTTAACCTATCGTGGTTGAGTATTTACGATCAAGTTTATGTGAAAAACGAAATTTGGAGTCTCCTGGTTAAATTTTAGCCTAACCTAACCTAACCTAAACCCAACCTAAAAAACCCAACCAACGTAACCTAACCTAACCTCCCCAAATTTTTAGGTATGTAACCTATGTGGATTAGAGTGATTTACGATCAAGTTTATGTGGGAAAAAGTTTTGGGGTCTTGGTTAAAATTTTAGCCTAACCTAACCTAACCTAACCAACCTAACCTAACCAACGTAACCTAACCTAACCTCCCCAAATTGCAGGTACTGTAACCTATCGTGGATTAGAGTGATTTACGATCAAGTTTATGTGAGAAAACGAAATTTGGAGTCTCCTGGTTAAATTTGAGCCTAACCTAACCTAACCTAACCTAACCTAACCTAACCAACGTACCCTAACCTTTCCTCCCCAAATTGCAGGTACTGTAACCTATCGTGGATTAGAGTGATTTACGATCAAGTTTATGTGAGAAAACGAAATTTGGAGTCTCCTGGTTAAATTTGAGCCTAACCTAACCTAACCTAACCTAACCTAACCTAACCAACGTAACCTAACCTAACCTCCCCAAATTGCAGGTACTGTAACCTATCGTGGATTAGAGTGATTTACGATCAAGTTTATGTGAGAAAACGAAATTTGGAGTCTCCTGGTTAAATTTGAGCCTAACCTAACCTAACCTAACCTAACCTAACCAACCCCCTAACCCGAAAAACCCAACCTCCCCAAATTGCAGGTACTGTAACCTATCGTGGATTAGAGTGATTTACGATCAAGTTTATGTG
>NC_091592.1:1300932-1360609 GCF_042767895.1 Penaeus vannamei | reverse complement strand
AAAACGAAATTTGGAGTCTCCTGGTTAAATTTGAGCCTAACCTAACCTAACCTAACCTAACCTAACCTAACCAACGTAACCTAACCTAACCTCCCCAAATTGCAGGTACTGTAACCTATCGTGGATTAGAGTGATTTACGATCAAGTTTATGTGAGAAAACGAAATTTGGAGTCTCCTGGTTAAATTTGAGCCTAACCTAACCTAACCTAACCTAACCTAACCTAACCAACGTAACCTAACCTAACCTCCCCAAATTGCAGGTACTGTAACCTATCGTGGATTAGAGTGATTTACGATCAAGTTTATGTGAGAAAACGAAATTTGGAGTCTCCTGGTTAAATTTGAGCCTAACCTAACCTAACCTAACCTAACCTAACCTAACCAACGTAACCTAACCTAACCTCCCCAAATTGCAGGTACTGTAACCTATCGTGGATTAGAGTGATTTACGATCAAGTTTATGTGAGAAAACGAAATTTGGAGTCTCCTGGTTAAATTTGAGCCTAACCTAACCTAACCTAACCTAACCTAACCTAACCAACGTAACCTAACCTAACCTCCCCAAATTGCAGGTACTGTAACCTATCGTGGATTAGAGTGATTTACGATCAAGTTTATGTGAGAAAACGAAATTTGGAGTCTCCTGGTTAAATTTGAGCCTAACCTAACCTAACCTAACCTAACCTAACCTAACCAACGTAACCTAACCTAACCTCCCCAAATTGCAGGTACTGTAACCTATCGTGGATTAGAGTGATTTACGATCAAGTTTATGTGAGAAAACGAAATTTGGAGTCGCCTGGTTAAATTTGAGCCTAACCTAACCTAACCTAACCTAACCTAACCTAACCAACGTAACCTAACCTAACCTCCCCAAATTGCAGGTACTGTAACCTATCGTGGATTAGAGTGATTTACGATCAAGTTTATGTGAGAAAACGAAATTTGGAGTCTCCTGGTTAAATTTGAGCCTAACCTAACCTAACCTAACCTAACCTAACCTAACCAACGTAACCTAACGTAACCTCCCCAAATTGCAGGTACTGTAACCTATCGTGGATTAGAGTGATTTACGATCAAGTTTATGTGAGAAAACGAAATTTGGAGTCTCCTGGTTAAATTTGAGCCTAACCTAACCTAACCTAACCTAACCTAACCTAACCAACGTAACCTAACCTAACCTCCCCAAATTGCAGGTACTGTAACCTATCGTGGATTAGAGTGATTTACGATCAAGTTTATGTGAGAAAACGAAATTTGGAGTCTCCTGGTTAAATTTGAGCCTAACCTAACCTAACCTAACCTAACCTAACCTAACCAACGTAACCTAACCTAACCTCCCCAAATTGCAGGTACTGTAACCTATCGTGGATTAGAGTGATTTACGATCAAGTTTATGTGAGAAAACGAAATTTGGAGTCTCCTGGTTAAATTTGAGCCTAACCTAACCTAACCTAACCTAACCTAACCTAACCAACGTAACCTAACCTAACCTCCCCAAATTGCAGGTACTGTAACCTATCGTGGATTAGAGTGATTTACGATCAAGTTTATGTGAGAAAACGAAATTTGGAGTCTCCTGGTTAAATTTGAGCCTAACCTAACCTAACCTAACCTAACCTAACCTAACCAACGTAACCTAACCTAACCTCCCCAAATTGCAGGTACTGTAACCTATCGTGGATTAGAGTGATTTACGATCAAGTTTATGTGAGAAAACGAAATTTGGAGTCTCCTGGTTAAATTTGAGCCTAACCTAACCTAACCTAACCTAACCTAACCTAACCAACGTAACCTAACCTAACCTCCCCAAATTGCAGGTACTGTAACCTATCGTGGATTAGAGTGATTTACGATCAAGTTTATGTGAGAAAACGAAATTTGGAGTCTCCTGGTTAAATTTGAGCCTAACCTAACCTAACCTAACCTAACCTAACCTAACCAACGTAACCTAACCTAACCTCCCCAAATTGCAGGTACTGTAACCTATCGTGGATTAGAGTGATTTACGATCAAGTTTATGTGAGAAAACGAAATTTGGAGTCTCCTGGTTAAATTTGAGCCTAACCTAACCTAACCTAACCTAACCTAACCTAACCAACGTAACCTAACCTAACCTCCCCAAATTGCAGGTACTGTAACCTATCGTGGATTAGAGTGATTTACGATCAAGTTTATGTGAGAAAACGAAATTTGGAGTCTCCTGGTTAAATTTGAGCCTAACCTAACCTAACCTAACCTAACCTAACCTAACCAACGTAACCTAACCTAACCTCCCCAAATTGCAGGTACTGTAACCTATCGTGGATTAGAGTGATTTACGATCAAGTTTATGTGAGAAAACGAAATTTGGAGTCTCCTGGTTAAATTTGAGCCTAACCTAACCTAACCTAACCTAACCTAACCTAACCAACGTAACCTAACCTAACCTGCCCAAATTGCAGGTACTGTAACCTATCGTGGATTACAGTGATTTACGATCAAGTTTATGTGAGAAAACGAAATTTGGAGTCTCCTGGTTAAATTTGAGCCTAACCTAACCTAACCTAACCTAACCTAACCTAACCAACGTAACCTAACCTAACCTCCCCAAATTGCAGGTACTGTAACCTATCGTGGATTAGAGTGATTTACGATCAAGTTTATGTGAGAAAACGAAATTTGGAGTCTCCTGGTTAAATTTGAGCCTAACCTAACCTAACCTAACCTAACCTAACCTAACCAACGTAACCTAACCTAACCTCCCCAAATTGCAGGTACTGTAACCTATCGTGGATTAGAGTGATTTACGATCAAGTTTATGTGAGAAAACGAAATTTGGAGTCTCCTGGTTAAATTTGAGCCTAACCTAACCTAACCTAACCTAACCTAACCTAACCAACGTAACCTAACCTAACCTCCCCAAATTGCAGGTACTGTAACCTATCGTGGATTAGAGTGATTTACGATCAAGTTTATGTGAGAAAACGAAATTTGGAGTCTCCTGGTTAAATTTGAGCCTAACCTAACCTAACCTAACCTAACCTAACCTAACCAACGTAACCTAACCTAACCTCCCCAAATTGCAGGTACTGTAACCTATCGTGGATTAGAGTGATTTACGATCAAGTTTATGTGAGAAAACGAAATTTGGAGTCTCCTGGTTAAATTTGAGCCTAACCTAACCTAACCTAACCTAACCTAACCTAACCAACGTAACCTAACCTAACCTCCCCAAATTGCAGGTACTGTAACCTATCGTGGATTAGAGTGATTTACGATCAAGTTTATGTGAGAAAACGAAATTTGGAGTCTCCTGGTTAAATTTGAGCCTAACCTAACCTAACCTAACCTAACCTAACCTAACCAACGTAACCTAACCTAACCTCCCCAAATTGCAGGTACTGTAACCTATCGTGGATTAGAGTGATTTACGATCAAGTTTATGTGAGAAAACGAAATTTGGAGTCTCCTGGTTAAATTTGAGCCTAACCTAACCTAACCTAACCTAACCTAACCTAACCAACGTAACCTAACCTAACCTCCCCAAATTGCAGGTACTGTAACCTATCGTGGATTAGAGTGATTTACGATCAAGTTTATGTGAGAAAACGAAATTTGGAGTCTCCTGGTTAAATTTGAGCCTAACCTAACCTAACCTAACCTAACCTAACCTAACCAACGTAACCTAACCTAACCTCCCCAAATTGCAGGTACTGTAACCTATCGTGGATTAGAGTGATTTACGATCAAGTTTATGTGAGAAAACGAAATTTGGAGTCTCCTGGTTAAATTTGAGCCTAACCTAACCTAACCTAACCTAACCTAACCTAACCAACGTAACCTAACCTAACCTCCCCAAATTGCAGGTACTGTAACCTATCGTGGATTAGAGTGATTTACGATCAAGTTTATGTGAGAAAACGAAATTTGGAGTCTCCTGGTTAAATTTGAGCCTAACCTAACCTAACCTAACCTAACCTAACCTAACCAACGTAACCTAACCTAACCTCCCCAAATTGCAGGTACTGTAACCTATCGTGGATTAGAGTGATTTACGATCAAGTTTATGTGAGAAAACGAAATTTGGAGTCTCCTGGTTAAATTTGAGCCTAACCTAACCTAACCTAACCTAACCTAACCTAACCAACGTAACCTAACCTAACCTCCCCAAATTGCAGGTACTGTAACCTATCGTGGATTAGAGTGATTTACGATCAAGTTTATGTGAGAAAACGAAATTTGGAGTCTCCTGGTTAAATTTGAGCCTAACCTAACCTAACCTAACCTAACCTAACCTAACCAACGTAACCTAACCTAACCTCCCCAAATTGCAGGTACTGTAACCTATCGTGGATTAGAGTGATTTACGATCAAGTTTATGGGAGAAAACGAAATTTGGAGTCTCCTGGTTAAATTTGAGCCTAACCTAACCTAACCTAACCTAACCTAACCTAACCAACGTAACCTAACCTAACCTCCCCAAATTGCAGGTACTGTAACCTATCGTGGATTAGAGTGATTTACGATCAAGTTTATGTGAGAAAACGAAATTTGGAGTCTCCTGGTTAAATTTGAGCCTAACCTAACCTAACCTAACCTAACCTAACCTAACCAACGTAACCTAACCTAACCTCCCCAAATTGCAGGTACTGTAACCTATCGTGGATTAGAGTGATTTACGATCAAGTTTATGTGAGAAAACGAAATTTGGAGTCTCCTGGTTAAATTTGAGCCTAACCTAACCTAACCTAACCTAACCTAACCTAACCAACGTAACCTAACCTAACCTCCCCAAATTGCAGGTACTGTAACCTATCGTGGATTAGAGTGATTTACGATCAAGTTTATGTGAGAAAACGAAATTTGGAGTCTCCTGGTTAAATTTGAGCCTAACCTAACCTAACCTAACCTAACCTAACCTAACCAACGTAACCTAACCTAACCTCCCCAAATTGCAGGTACTGTAACCTATCGTGGATTAGAGTGATTTACGATCAAGTTTATGTGAGAAAACGAAATTTGGAGTCTCCTGGTTAAATTTGAGCCTAACCTAACCTAACCTAACCTAACCTAACCTAACCAACGTAACCTAACCTAACCTCCCCAAATTGCAGGTACTGTAACCTATCGTGGATTAGAGTGATTTACGATCAAGTTTATGTGAGAAAACGAAATTTGGAGTCTCCTGGTTAAATTTGAGCCTAACCTAACCTAACCTAACCTAACCTAACCTAACCAACGTAACCTAACCTAACCTCCCCAAATTGCAGGTACTGTAACCTATCGTGGATTAGAGTGATTTACGATCAAGTTTATGTGAGAAAACGAAATTTGGAGTCTCCTGGTTAAATTTGAGCCTAACCTAACCTAACCTAACCTAACCTAACCTAACCAACGTAACCTAACCTAACCTCCCCAAATTGCAGGTACTGTAACCTATCGTGGATTAGAGTGATTTACGATCAAGTTTATGTGAGAAAACGAAATTTGGAGTCTCCTGGTTAAATTTGAGCCTAACCTAACCTAACCTAACCTAACCTAACCTAACCAACGTAACCTAACCTAACCTCCCCAAATTGCAGGTACTGTAACCTATCGTGGATTAGAGTGATTTACGATCAAGTTTATGTGAGAAAACGAAATTTGGAGTCTCCTGGTTAAATTTGAGCCTAACCTAACCTAACCTAACCTAACCTAACCTAACCAACGTAACCTAACCTAACCTCCCCAAATTGCAGGTACTGTAACCTATCGTGGATTAGAGTGATTTACGATCAAGTTTATGTGAGAAAACGAAATTTGGAGTCTCCTGGTTAAATTTGAGCCTAACCTAACCTAACCTAACCTAACCTAACCTAACCAACGTAACCTAACCTAACCTCCCCAAATTGCAGGTACTGTAACCTATCGTGGATTAGAGTGATTTACGATCAAGTTTATGTGAGAAAACGAAATTTGGAGTCTCCTGGTTAAATTTGAGCCTAACCTAACCTAACCTAACCTAACCTAACCTAACCAACGTAACCTAACCTAACCTCCCCAAATTGCAGGTACTGTAACCTATCGTGGATTAGAGTGATTTACGATCAAGTTTATGTGAGAAAACGAAATTTGGAGTCTCCTGGTTAAATTTGAGCCTAACCTAACCTAACCTAACCTAACCTCCCCAAATTGCAGGTACTGTAACCTATCGTGGATTAGAGTGATTTACGATCAAGTTTATGTGAGAAAACGAAATTTGGAGTCTCCTGGTTAAATTTGAGCCTAACCTAACCTAACCTAACCTAACCTAACCTAACCAACGTAACCTAACCTAACCTCCCCAAATTGCAGGTACTGTAACCTATCGTGGATTAGAGTGATTTACGATCAAGTTTATGTGAGAAAACGAAATTTGGAGTCTCCTGGTTAAATTTGAGCCTAACCTAACCTAACCTAACCTAACCTAACCTAACCAACGTAACCTAACCTAACCTCCCCAAATTGCAGGTACTGTAACCTATCGTGGATTAGAGTGATTTACGATCAAGTTTATGTGAGAAAACGAAATTTGGAGTCTCCTGGTTAAATTTGAGCCTAACCTAACCTAACCTAACCTAACCTAACCTAACCAACGTAACCTAACCTAACCTCCCCAAATTGCAGGTACTGTAACCTATCGTGGATTAGAGTGATTTACGATCAAGTTTATGTGAGAAAACGAAATTTGGAGTCTCCTGGTTAAATTTGAGCCTAACCTAACCTAACCTAACCTAACCTAACCTAACCAACGTAACCTAACCTAACCTCCCCAAATTGCAGGTACTGTAACCTATCGTGGATTAGAGTGATTTACGATCAAGTTTATGTGAGAAAACGAAATTTGGAGTCTCCTGGTTAAATTTGAGCCTAACCTAACCTAACCTAACCTAACCTAACCTAACCAACGTAACCTAACCTAACCTCCCCAAATTGCAGGTACTGTAACCTATCGTGGATTAGAGTGATTTACGATCAAGTTTATGTGAGAAAACGAAATTTGGAGTCTCCTGGTTAAATTTGAGCCTAACCTAACCTAACCTAACCTAACCTAACCTAACCAACGTAACCTAACCTAACCTCCCCAAATTGCAGGTACTGTAACCTATCGTGGATTAGAGTGATTTACGATCAAGTTTATGTGAGAAAACGAAATTTGGAGTCTCCTGGTTAAATTTGAGCCTAACCTAACCTAACCTAACCTAACCTAACCTAACCAACGTAACCTAACCTAACCTCCCCAAATTGCAGGTACTGTAACCTATCGTGGATTAGAGTGATTTACGATCAAGTTTATGTGAGAAAACGAAATTTGGAGTCTCCTGGTTAAATTTGAGCCTAACCTAACCTAACCTAACCTAACCTAACCTAACCAACGTAACCTAACCTAACCTCCCCAAATTGCAGGTACTGTAACCTATCGTGGATTAGAGTGATTTACGATCAAGTTTATGTGAGAAAACGAAATTTGGAGTCTCCTGGTTAAATTTGAGCCTAACCTAACCTAACCTAACCTAACCTAACCTAACCAACGTAACCTAACCTAACCTCCCCAAATTGCAGGTACTGTAACCTATCGTGGATTAGAGTGATTTACGATCAAGTTTATGTGAGAAAACGAAATTTGGAGTCTCCTGGTTAAATTTGAGCCTAACCTAACCTAACCTAACCTAACCTAACCTAACCAACGTAACCTAACCTAACCTCCCCAAATTGCAGGTACTGTAACCTATCGTGGATTAGAGTGATTTACGATCAAGTTTATGTGAGAAAACGAAATTTGGAGTCTCCTGGTTAAATTTGAGCCTAACCTAACCTAACCTAACCTAACCTAACCAACGTAACCTAACCTAACCTCCCCAAATTGCAGGTACTGTAACCTATCGTGGATTAGAGTGATTTACGATCAAGTTTATGTGAGAAAACGAAATTTGGAGTCTCCTGGTTAAATTTGAGCCTAACCTAACCTAACCTAACCTAACCTAACCTAACCAACGTAACCGAACCTAACCTCCCCAAATTGCAGGTACTGTAACCTATCGTGGATTAGAGTGATTTACGATCAAGTTTATGTGAGAAAACGAAATTTGGAGTCTCTTGGTTAAATTTGAGCCTAACCTAACCTAACCTAACCAAACCTAACCGAACCGAACCTAACCAACGTAACCTAACCTAACCTCCCCAAATTGCAGGTACTGTAACCTATCGTGGATTAGAGTGATTTACGATCAAGTTTATGTGAGAAAACGAAATTTGGAGTCTCCTGGTTAAATTTGAGCCTAACCTAACCTAACCTAACCTAACCTAACCTAACCAACGTAACCTAACCTAACCTCCCCAAATTGCAGGTACTGTAACCTATCGTGGATTAGAGTGATTTACGATCAAGTTTATGTGAGAAAACGAAATTTGGAGTCTCCTGGTTAAATTTGAGCCCAACCTAACCTAACCTAACCTAACCTAACCGAACCAACGTAACCTAACCTAACCTCCCCAAATTGCAGGTACTGTAACCTATCGTGGATTAGAGTGATTTACGATCAAGTTTATGTGAGAAAACGAAATTTGGAGTCTCCTGGTTAAATTTGAGCCTAACCTAACCTAACCTAACCTAACCTAACCTAACCAACGTAACCTAACCTAACCTCCCCAAATTGCAGGTACTGTAACCTATCGTGGATTAGAGTGATTTACGATCAAGTTTATGTGAGAAAACGAAATTTGGAGTCTCCTGGTTAAATTTGAGCCTAACCTAACCTAACCTAACCTAACCTAACCTAACCTAACCAACGTAACCTAACCTAACCTCCCCAAATTGCAGGTACTGTAACCTATCGTGGATTAGAGTGATTTACGATCAAGTTTATGTGAGAAAACGAAATTTGGAGTCTCCTGGTTAAATTTGAGCCTAACCTAACCTAACCTAACCTAACCTAACCTAACCAACGTAACCTAACCTAACCTCCCCAAATTGCAGGTACTGTAACCTATCGTGGATTAGAGTGATTTACGATCAAGTTTATGTGAGAAAACGAAATTTGGAGTCTCCTGGTTAAATTTGAGCCTAACCTAACCTAACCTTACCTAACCTAACCTAACCGAACCTAACCAACGTAACCTAACCTAACCTCCCCAAATTGCAGGTACTGTAACCTATCGTGGATTAGAGTGATTTATGATCAAGTTTATGTGAGAAAACGAAATTTGGAGTCTCCTGGTTAAATTTGAGCCTAACCTAACCTAACCTAACCTAACCTAACCTAACCTAACCAACGTAACCTAACCTAACCTCCCCAAATTGCAGGTACTGTAACCTATCGTGGATTAGAGTGATTTACGATCAAGTTTATGTGAGAAAACGAAATTTGGAGTCTCCTGGTTAAATTTGAGCCTAACCTAACCTAACCTAACCTAACCTAACCGAACCAACGTAACCTAACCTAACCTCCCCAAATTGCAGGTACTGTAACCTATCGTGGATTAGAGTGATTTACGATCAAGTTTATGTGAGAAAACGAAATTTGGAGTCTCCTGGTTAAATTTGAGCCTAACCTAACTTAACCTAACCTAACCTAACCTAACCAACGTAACCTAACCTAACCTCCCCAAATTGCAGGTACTGTAACCTTTCGTGGATTAGAGTGATTTACGATCAAGTTTATGTGAGAAAACGAAATTTGGAGTCTCCTGGTTAAATTTGAGCCTAACCTAACCTAATCTAACCTAACTTAACCTAATCTAACCAACATAACCTAACCTAACCTCCCCAAATTGCAGGTACTGTAACCTAACGTGGATTAGAGTGATTTACGATCAAGTTTATATGAGAAAACGAAATTTGGAGTCTCCTGGTTAAATTTGAGCCTAACCTAACCTAACCTAACCTAACCTAACCTAACCAACGTAACCTAACCTAACCTCCCCAAATTGCAGGTACTGTAACCTATCGTGGATTAGAGTGATTTACGATCAAGTTTATGTGAGAAAACGAAATTTGGAGTCTCCCGGTTAAATTTGAGCCTAACCTAACCTAACCTAACCTAACCTAACCAACGTAACCTAACCTAACCTCCCCAAATTGCAGGTACTGTAACCTATCGTGGATTAGAGTGATTTACGATCAAGTTTATGTGAGAAAACGAAATTTGGAGTCTCCTGGTTAAATTTGAGCCTAACCTAACCTAACCTAACCTAACCTAACCTAACCAACGTAACCTAACCTAACCTCCCCAAATTCCAGGTACTGTAACCTATCGTGGATTAGAGTGATTTACGATCAAGTTTATGTGAGAAAACGAAATTTGGAGTCTCCTGGTTAAATTTGAGCCTAACCTAACCTAACCTAACCTAACCAACGTAACCTAACCTAACCTCCCCAAATTGCAGGTACTGTAACCTATCGTGGATTAGAGTGATTTACGATCAAGTTTATGTGAGAAAACGAAATTTGGAGTCTCCTGGTTAAATTTGAGCCTAACCTAACCTAACCTAACCTAACCTAACCGGACCAAACCTAACCAACCTACCCTAACCTAACCTCCCCCAAATTGCAGGTACTGTAACCTATCGTGGATTAGAGTGATTTACGATCAAGTATATGTGAGAAAACGAAATTTGGAGTCTCCTGGTTAAATTTGAGCCTAACCTAACCTAACCTAACCTAACCTAACCTAACCAACGTAACCTAACCTAACCTCCCCAAATTGCAGGTACTGTAACCTATCGTGGATTAGAGTGATTTAAGATCAAGTTTATGTGAGAAAACGAAATTTGGAGTCTCCTGGTTAAATTTGAGCCTAACCTAACCTAACCTAACCTAAGCTAACCGAACCGAACCTAACCAACCTAACCTAACCTAACCTCCCCAAATTGCAGGTACTGTAACCTATCGTGGATTAGAGTGATTTACGATCAAGTTTATGTGAGAAAACGAAATTTGGAGTCTCCTGGTTAAATTTGAGCCTAACCTAACCTAACATAACCTAACCAACGTAACCTAACCTAACCTCCCCAAATTGCAGGTACTGTAACCTATCGTGGATTAGAGTGATTTACGATCAAGTTTATGTGAGAAAACGAAATTTGGAGTCTCCTGGTTAAATTTGAGCCTAACCTAACCTAACCTAACCTAACCTAACCTAACCAACGTAACCTAACCTAACCTCCCCAAATTGCAGGTACTGTAACCTATCGTGGATTAGAGTGATTTACGATCAAGTTTATGTGAGAAAACGAAATTTGGAGTCTCCTGGTTAAATTTGAGCCTAACCTAACCTAACCTAACCTAACCTAACCTAACCAACGTAACCTAACCTAACCTCCCCAAATTGCAGGTACTGTAACCTATCGTGGATTAGAGTGATTTACGATCAAGTTTATGTGAGAAAACGAAATTTGGAGTCTCCTGGTTAAATTTGAGCCTAACCTAACCTAACCTAACCTAACCTAACCTAACCAACGTAACCTAACCTAACCTCCCCAAATTGCAGGTACTGTAACCTATCGTGGATTAGAGTGATTTACGATCAAGTTTATGTGAGAAAACGAAATTTGGAGTCTCCTGGTTAAATTTGAGCCTAACCTAACCTAACCTAACCTAACCTAACCTAACCAACGTAACCTAACCTAACCTCCCCAAATTGCAGGTACTGTAACCTATCGTGGATTAGAGTGATTTACGATCAAGTTTATGTGAGAAAACGAAATTTGGAGTCTCCTGGTTAAATTTGAGCCTAACCTAACCTAACCTAACCTAACCTAACCTAACCAACGTAACCTAACCTAACCTCCCCAAATTGCAGGTACTGTAACCTATCGTGGATTAGAGTGATTTACGATCAAGTTTATGTGAGAAAACGAAATTTGGAGTCTCCTGGTTAAATTTGAGCCTAACCTAACCTAACCTAACCTAACCTAACCTAACCAACGTAACCTAACCTAACCTCCCCAAATTGCAGGTACTGTAACCTATCGTGGATTAGAGTGATTTACGATCAAGTTTATGTGAGAAAACGAAATTTGGAGTCTCCTGGTTAAATTTGAGCCTAACCTAACCTAACCTAACCTAACCTAACCTAACCAACGTAACCTAACCTAACCTCCCCAAATTGCAGGTACTGTAACCTATCGTGGATTAGAGTGATTTACGATCAAGTTTATGTGAGAAAACGAAATTTGGAGTCT
This sequence comes from Penaeus vannamei, assembly GCF_042767895.1. Lineage (NCBI taxonomy): Eukaryota > Metazoa > Arthropoda > Malacostraca > Decapoda > Penaeidae > Penaeus > Penaeus vannamei. Next base: position 1,348,425 of record NC_091592.1, on the reverse strand, counting down.
CCTGGTTAAATTTGAGCCTAACCTAACCTAACCTAACCTAACCTAACCTAACCAACGTAACCTAACCTAACCTCCCCAAATTGCAGGTACTGTAACCTATCGTGGATTAGAGTGATTTACGATCAAGTTTATGTGAGAAAACGAAATTTGGAGTCTCCTGGTTAAATTTGAGCCTAACCTAACCTAACCTAACCTAACCTAACCTAACCAACGTAACCTAACCTAACCTCCCCAAATTGCAGGTACTGTAACCTATCGTGGATTAGAGTGATTTACGATCAAGTTTATGTGAGAAAACGAAATTTGGCGTCTCCTGGTTAAATTTGAGCCTAACCTAACCTAACCTAACCTAACCTAACCTAACCAACGTAACCTAACCTAACCTCCCCAAATTGCAGGTACTGTAACCTATCGTGGATTAGAGTGATTTACGATCAAGTTTATGTGAGAAAACGAAATTTGGCGTCTCCTGGTTAAATTTGAGCCTAACCTAACCTAACCTAACCTAACCTAACCTAACCAACGTAACCTAACCTAACCTCCCCAAATTGCAGGTACTGTAACCTATCGTGGATTAGAGTGATTTACGATCAAGTTTATGTGAGAAAACGAAATTTGGAGTCTCCTGGTTAAATTTGAGCCTAACCTAACCTAACCTAACCTAACCTAACCTAACCAACGTAACCTAACCTAACCTCCCCAAATTGCAGGTACTGTAACCTATCGTGGATTAGAGTGATTTACGATCAAGTTTATGTGAGAAAACGAAATTTGGAGTCTCCTGGTTAAATTTGAGCCTAACCTAACCTAACCTAACCTAACCTAACCTAACCAACGTAACCTAACCTAACCTCCCCAAATTGCAGGTACTGTAACCTATCGTGGATTAGAGTGATTTACGATCAAGTTTATGTGAGAAAACGAAATTTGGAGTCTCCTGGTTAAATTTGAGCCTAACCTAACCTAACCTAACCTAACCTAACCTAACCAACGTAACCTAACCTAACCTCCCCAAATTGCAGGTACTGTAACCTATCGTGGATTAGAGTGATTTACGATCAAGTTTATGTGAGAAAACGAAATTTGGAGTCTCCTGGTTAAATTTGAGCCTAACCTAACCTAACCTAACCTAACCTAACCTAACCAACGTAACCTAACCTAACCTCCCCAAATTGCAGGTACTGTAACCTATCGTGGATTAGAGTGATTTACGATCAAGTTTATGTGAGAAAACGAAATTTGGAGTCTCCTGGTTAAATTTGAGCCTAACCTAACCTAACCTAACCTAACCTAACCTAACCAACGTAACCTAACCTAACCTCCCCAAATTGCAGGTACTGTAACCTATCGTGGATTAGAGTGATTTACGATCAAGTTTATGTGAGAAAACGAAATTTGGAGTCTCCTGGTTAAATTTGAGCCTAACCTAACCTAACCTAACCTAACCTAACCTAACCAACGTAACCTAACCTAACCTCCCCAAATTGCAGGTACTGTAACCTATCGTGGATTAGAGTGATTTACGATCAAGTTTATGTGAGAAAACGAAATTTGGAGTCTCCTGGTTAAATTTGAGCCTAACCTAACCTAACCTAACCTAACCTAACCAACGTAACCTAACCTAACCTCCCCAAATTGCAGGTACTGTAACCTATCGTGGATTAGAGTGATTTACGATCAAGTTTATGTGAGAAAACGAAATTTGGAGTCTCCTGGTTAAATTTGAGCCTAACCTAACCTAACCTAACCTAACCTAACCTAACCAACGTAACCTAACCTAACCTCCCCAAATTGCAGGTACTGTAACCTATCGTGGATTAGAGTGATTTACGATCAAGTTTATGTGAGAAAACGAAATTTGGAGTCTCCTGGTTAAATTTGAGCCTAACCTAACCTAACCTAACCTAACCTAACCTAACCAACGTAACCTAACCTAACCTCCCCAAATTGCAGGTACTGTAACCTATCGTGGATTAGAGTGATTTACGATCAAGTTTATGTGAGAAAACGAAATTTGGAGTCTCCTGGTTAAATTTGAGCCTAACCTAACCTAACCTAACCTAACCTAACCTAACCAACGTAACCTAACCTAACCTCCCCAAATTGCAGGTACTGTAACCTATCGTGGATTAGAGTGATTTACGATCAAGTTTATGTGAGAAAACGAAATTTGGAGTCTCCTGGTTAAATTTGAGCCTAACCTAACCTAACCTAACCTAACCTAACCTAACCAACGTAACCTAACCTAACCTCCCCAAATTGCAGGTACTGTAACCTATCGTGGATTAGAGTGATTTACGATCAAGTTTATGTGAGAAAACGAAATTTGGAGTCTCCTGGTTAAATTTGAGCCTAACCTAACCTAACCTAACCTAACCTAACCTAACCAACGTAACCTAACCTAACCTCCCCAAATTGCAGGTACTGTAACCTATCGTGGATTAGAGTGATTTACGATCAAGTTTATGTGAGAAAACGAAATTTGGAGTCTCCTGGTTAAATTTGAGCCTAACCTAACCTAACCTAACCTAACCTAACCTAACCAACGTAACCTAACCTAACCTCCCCAAATTGCAGGTACTGTAACCTATCGTGGATTAGAGTGATTTACGATCAAGTTTATGTGAGAAAACGAAATTTGGAGTCTCCTGGTTAAATTTGAGCCTAACCTAACCTAACCTAACCTAACCTAACCTAACCAACGTAACCTAACCTAACCTCCCCAAATTGCAGGTACTGTAACCTATCGTGGATTAGAGTGATTTACGATCAAGTTTATGTGAGAAAACGAAATTTGGAGTCTCCTGGTTAAATTTGAGCCTAACCTAACCTAACCTAACCTAACCTAACCTAACCAACGTAACCTAACCTAACCTCCCCAAATTGCAGGTACTGTAACCTATCGTGGATTAGAGTGATTTACGATCAAGTTTATGTGAGAAAACGAAATTTGGAGTCTCCTGGTTAAATTTGAGCCTAACCTAACCTAACCTAACCTAACCTAACCTAACCAACGTAACCTAACCTAACCTCCCCAAATTGCAGGTACTGTAACCTATCGTGGATTAGAGTGATTTACGATCAAGTTTATGTGAGAAAACGAAATTTGGAGTCTCCTGGTTAAATTTGAGCCTAACCTAACCTAACCTAACCTAACCTAACCTAACCAACGTAACCTAACCTAACCTCCCCAAAGTGCAGGTACTGTAACCTATCGTGGATTAGAGTGATTTACGATCAAGTTTATGTGAGAAAACGAAATTTGGAGTCTCCTGGTTAAATTTGAGCCTAACCTAACCTAACCTAACCTAACCTAACCTAACCAACGTAACCTAACCTAACCTCCCCAAATTGCAGGTACTGTAACCTATCGTGGATTAGAGTGATTTACGATCAAGTTTATGTGAGAAAACGAAATTTGGAGTCTCCTGGTTAAATTTGAGCCTAACCTAACCTAACCTAACCTAACCTAACCTAACCAACGTAACCTAACCTAACCTCCCCAAATTGCAGGTACTGTAACCTATCGTGGATTAGAGTGATTTACGATCAAGTTTATGTGAGAAAACGAAATTTGGAGTCTCCTGGTTAAATTTGAGCCTAACCTAACCTAACCTAACCTAACCTAACCTAACCAACGTAACCTAACCTAACCTCCCCAAATTGCAGGTACTGTAACCTATCGTGGATTAGAGTGATTTACGATCAAGTTTATGTGAGAAAACGAAATTTGGAGTCTCCTGGTTAAATTTGAGCCTAACCTAACCTAACCTAACCTAACCTAACCTAACCAACGTAACCTAACCTAACCTCCCCAAATTGCAGGTACTGTAACCTATCGTGGATTAGAGTGATTTACGATCAAGTTTATGTGAGAAAACGAAATTTGGAGTCTCCTGGTTAAATTTGAGCCTAACCTAACCTAACCTAACCTAACCTAACCTAACCAACGTAACCTAACCTAACCTCCCCAAATTGCAGGTACTGTAACCTATCGTGGATTAGAGTGATTTACGATCAAGTTTATGTGAGAAAACGAAATTTGGAGTCTCCTGGTTAAATTTGAGCCTAACCTAACCTAACCTAACCTAACCTAACCTAACCAACGTAACCTAACCTAACCTCCCCAAATTGCAGGTACTGTAACCTATCGTGGATTAGAGTGATTTACGATCAAGTTTATGTGAGAAAACGAAATTTGGAGTCTCCTGGTTAAATTTGAGCCTAACCTAACCTAACCTAACCTAACCTAACCTAACCAACGTAACCTAACCTAACCTCCCCAAATTGCAGGTACTGTAACCTATCGTGGATTAGAGTGATTTACGATCAAGTTTATGTGAGAAAACGAAATTTGGAGTCTCCTGGTTAAATTTGAGCCTAACCTAACCTAACCTAACCTAACCTAACCTAACCAACGTAACCTAACCTAACCTCCCCAAATTGCAGGTACTGTAACCTATCGTGGATTAGAGTGATTTACGATCAAGTTTATGTGAGAAAACGAAATTTGGAGTCTCCTGGTTAAATTTGAGCCTAACCTAACCTAACCTAACCTAACCTAACCTAACCAACGTAACCTAACCTAACCTCCCCAAATTGCAGGTACTGTAACCTATCGTGGATTAGAGTGATTTACGATCAAGTTTATGTGAGAAAACGAAATTTGGAGTCTCCTGGTTAAATTTGAGCCTAACCTAACCTAACCTAACCTAACCTAACCTAACCAACGTAACCTAACCTAACCTCCCCAAATTGCAGGTACTGTAACCTATCGTGGATTAGAGTGATTTACGATCAAGTTTATGTGAGAAAACGAAATTTGGAGTCTCCTGGTTAAATTTGAGCCTAACCTAACCTAACCTAACCTAACCTAACCTAACCAACGTAACCTAACCTAACCTCCCCAAATTGCAGGTACTGTAACCTATCGTGGATTAGAGTGATTTACGATCAAGTTTATGTGAGAAAACGAAATTTGGAGTCTCCTGGTTAAATTTGAGCCTAACCTAACCTAACCTAACCTAACCTAACCTAACCAACGTAACCTAACCTAACCTCCCCAAATTGCAGGTACTGTAACCTATCGTGGATTAGAGTGATTTACGATCAAGTTTATGTGAGAAAACGAAATTTGGAGTCTCCTGGTTAAATTTGAGCCTAACCTAACCTAACCTAACCTAACCTAACCTAACCAACGTAACCTAACCTAACCTCCCCAAATTGCAGGTACTGTAACCTATCGTGGATTAGAGTGATTTACGATCAAGTTTATGTGAGAAAACGAAATTTGGAGTCTCCTGGTTAAATTTGAGCCTAACCTAACCTAACCTAACCTAACCTAACCTAACCAACGTAACCTAACCTAACCTCCCCAAATTGCAGGTACTGTAACCTACCGTGGATTAGAGTGATTTACGATCAAGTTTATGTGAGAAAACGAAATTTGGAGTCTCCTGGTTAAATTTGAGCCTAACCTAACCTAACCTAACCTAACCTAACCTAACCAACGTAACCTAACCTAACCTCCCCAAATTGCAGGTACTGTAACCTATCGTGGATTAGAGTGATTTACGATCAAGTTTATGTGAGAAAACGAAATTTGGAGTCTCCTGGTTAAATTTGAGCCTAACCTAACCTAACCTAACCTAACCTAACCTAACCAACGTAACCTAACCTAACCTCCCCAAATTGCAGGTACTGTAACCTATCGTGGATTAGAGTGATTTACGATCAAGTTTATGTGAGAAAACGAAATTTGGAGTCTCCTGGTTAAATTTGAGCCTAACCTAACCTAACCTAACCTAACCTAACCTAACCAACGTAACCTAACCTAACCTCCCCAAATTGCAGGTACTGTAACCTATCGTGGATTAGAGTGATTTACGATCAAGTTTATGTGAGAAAACGAAATTTGGAGTCTCCTGGTTAAATTTGAGCCTAACCTAACCTAACCTAACCTAACCTAACCTAACCAACGTAACCTAACCTAACCTCCCCAAATTGCAGGTACTGTAACCTATCGTGGATTAGAGTGATTTACGATCAAGTTTATGTGAGAAAACGAAATTTGGAGTCTCCTGGTTAAATTTGAGCCTAACCTAACCTAACCTAACCTAACCTAACCTAACCAACGTAACCTAACCTAACCTCCCCAAATTGCAGGTACTGTAACCTATCGTGGATTAGAGTGATTTACGATCAAGTTTATGTGAGAAAACGAAATTTGGAGTCTCCTGGTTAAATTTGAGCCTAACCTAACCTAACCTAACCTAACCTAACCTAACCAACGTAACCTAACCTAACCTCCCCAAATTGCAGGTACTGTAACCTATCGTGGATTAGAGTGATTTACGATCAAGTTTATGTGAGAAAACGAAATTTGGAGTCTCCTGGTTAAATTTGAGCCTAACCTAACCTAACCTAACCTAACCTAACCTAACCAACGTAACCTAACCTAACCTCCCCAAATTGCAGGTACTGTAACCTATCGTGGATTAGAGTGATTTACGATCAAGTTTATGTGAGAAAACGAAATTTGGAGTCTCCTGGTTAAATTTGAGCCTAACCTAACCTAACCTAACCTAACCTAACCTAACCAACGTAACCTAACCTAACCTCCCCAAATTGCAGGTACTGTAACCTATCGTGGATTAGAGTGATTTACGATCAAGTTTATGTGAGAAAACGAAATTTGGAGTCTCCTGGTTAAATTTGAGCCTAACCTAACCTAACCTAACCTAACCTAACCTAACCAACGTAACCTAACCTAACCTCCCCAAATTGCAGGTACTGTAACCTATCGTGGATTAGAGTGATTTACGATCAAGTTTATGTGAGAAAACGAAATTTGGAGTCTCCTGGTTGAATTTGAGCCTAACCTAACCTAACCTAACCTAACCTAACCTAACCAACGTAACCTAACCTAACCTCCCCAAATTGCAGGTACTGTAACCTATCGTGGATTAGAGTGATTTACGATCAAGTTTATGTGAGAAAACGAAATTTGGAGTCTCCTGGTTAAATTTGAGCCTAACCTAACCTAACCTAACCTAACCTAACCTAACCAACGTAACCTAACCTAACCTCCCCAAATTGCAGGTACTGTAACCTATCGTGGATTAGAGTGATTTACGATCAAGTTTATGTGAGAAAACGAAATTTGGAGTCTCCTGGTTAAATTTGAGCCTAACCTAACCTAACCTAACCTAACCTAACCTAACCAACGTAACCTAACCTAACCTCCCCAAATTGCAGGTACTGTAACCTATCGTGGATTAGAGTGATTTACGATCAAGTTTATGGGAGAAAACGAAATTTGGAGTCTCCTGGTTAAATTTGAGCCTAACCTAACCTAACCTAACCTAACCTAACCTAACCAACGTAACCTAACCTAACCTCCCCAAATTGCAGGTACTGTAACCTATCGTGGATTAGAGTGATTTACGATCAAGTTTATGTGAGAAAACGAAATTTGGAGTCTCCTGGTTAAATTTGAGCCTAACCTAACCTAACCTAACCTAACCTAACCTAACCAACGTAACCTAACCTAACCTCCCCAAATTGCAGGTACTGTAACCTATCGTGGATTAGAGTGATTTACGATCAAGTTTATGTGAGAAAACGAAATTTGGAGTCTCCTGGTTAAATTTGAGCCTAACCTAACCTAACCTAACCTAACCTAACCTAACCAACGTAACCTAACCTAACCTCCCCAAATTGCAGGTACTGTAACCTATCGTGGATTAGAGTGATTTACGATCAAGTTTATGTGAGAAAACGAAATTTGGAGTCTCCTGGTTAAATTTGAGCCTAACCTAACCTAACCTAACCTAACCTAACCTAACCAACGTAACCTAACCTAACCTCCCCAAATTGCAGGTACTGTAACCTATCGTGGATTAGAGTGATTTACGATCAAGTTTATGTGAGAAAACGAAATTTGGAGTCTCCTGGTTAAATTTGAGCCTAACCTAACCTAACCTAACCTAACCTAACCTAACCAACGTAACCTAACCTAACCTCCCCAAATTGCAGGTACTGTAACCTATCGTGGATTAGAGTGATTTACGATCAAGTTTATGTGAGAAAACGAAATTTGGAGTCTCCTGGTTAAATTTGAGCCTAACCTAACCTAACCTAACCTAACCTAACCTAACCAACGTAACCTAACCTAACCTCCCCAAATTGCAGGTACTGTAACCTATCGTGGATTAGAGTGATTTACGATCAAGTTTATGTGAGAAAACGAAATTTGGAGTCTCCTGGTTAAATTTGAGCCTAACCTAACCTAACCTAACCTAACCTAACCTAACCAACGTAACCTAACCTAACCTCCCCAAATTGCAGGTACTGTAACCTATCGTGGATTAGAGTGATTTACGATCAAGTTTATGTGAGAAAACGAAATTTGGAGTCTCCTGGTTAAATTTGAGCCTAACCTAACCTAACCTAACCTAACCTAACCTAACCAACGTAACCTAACCTAACCTCCCCAAATTGCAGGTACTGTAACCTATCGTGGATCAGAGTGATTTACGATCAAGTTTATGTGAGAAAACGAAATTTGGAGTCTCCTGGTTAAATTTGAGCCTAACCTAACCTAACCTAACCTAACCTAACCTAACCAACGTAACCTAACCTAACCTCCCCAAATTGCAGGTACTGTAACCTATCGTGGATTAGAGTGATTTACGATCAAGTTTATGTGAGAAAACGAAATTTGGAGTCTCCTGGTTAAATTTGAGCCTAACCTAACCTAACCTAACCTAACCTAACCTAACCAACGTAACCTAACCTAACCTCCCCAAATTGCAGGTACTGTAACCTATCGTGGATTAGAGTGATTTACGATCAAGTTTATGTGAGAAAACGAAATTTGGAGTCTCCTGGTTAAATTTGAGCCTAACCTAACCTAACCTAACCTAACCTAACCTAACCAACGTAACCTAACCTAACCTCCCCAAATTGCAGGTACTGTAACCTATCGTGGATTAGAGTGATTTACGATCAAGTTTATGTGAGAAAACGAAATTTGGAGTCTCCTGGTTAAATTTGAGCCTAACCTAACCTAACCTAACCTAACCTAACCTAACCAACGTAACCTAACCTAACCTCCCCAAATTGCAGGTACTGTAACCTATCGTGGATTAGAGTGATTTACGATCAAGTTTATGTGAGAAAACGAAATTTGGAGTCTCCTGGTTAAATTTGAGCCTAACCTAACCTAACCTAACCTAACCTAACCTAACCAACGTAACCTAACCTAACCTCCCCAAATTGCAGGTACTGTAACCTATCGTGGATTAGAGTGATTTACGATCAAGTTTATGTGAGAAAACGAAATTTGGAGTCTCCTGGTTAAATTTGAGCCTAACCTAACCTAACCTAACCTAACCTAACCTAACCAACGTAACCTAACCTAACCTCCCCAAATTGCAGGTACTGTAACCTATCGTGGATTAGAGTGATTTACGATCAAGTTTATGTGAGAAAACGAAATTTGGAGTCTCCTGGTTAAATTTGAGCCTAACCTAACCTAACCTAACCTAACCTAACCTAACCAACGTAACCTAACCTAACCTCCCCAAATTGCAGGTACTGTAACCTATCGTGGATTAGAGTGATTTACGATCAAGTTTATGTGAGAAAACGAAATTTGGAGTCTCCTGGTTAAATTTGAGCCTAACCTAACCTAACCTAACCTAACCTAACCTAACCAACGTAACCTAACCTAACCTCCCCAAATTGCAGGTACTGTAACCTATCGTGGATTAGAGTGATTTACGATCAAGTTTATGTGAGAAAACGAAATTTGGAGTCTCCTGGTTAAATTTGAGCCTAACCTAACCTAACCTAACCTAACCTAACCTAACCAACGTAACCTAACCTAACCTCCCCAAATTGCAGGTACTGTAACCTATCGTGGATTAGAGTGATTTACGATCAAGTTTATGTGAGAAAACGAAATTTGGAGTCTCCTGGTTAAATTTGAGCCTAACCTAACCTAACCTAACCTAACCTAACCTAACCAACGTAACCTAACCTAACCTCCCCAAATTGCAGGTACTGTAACCTATCGTGGATTAGAGTGATTTACGATCAAGTTTATGTGAGAAAACGAAATTTGGAGTCTCCTGGTTAAATTTGAGCCTAACCTAACCTAACCTAACCTAACCTAACCTAACCAACGTAACCTAACCTAACCTCCCCAAATTGCAGGTACTGTAACCTATCGTGGATTAGAGTGATTTACGATCAAGTTTATGTGAGAAAACGAAATTTGGAGTCTCCTGGTTAAATTTGAGCCTAACCTAACCTAACCTAACCTAACCTAACCGAACCGAACCTAACCAACGTAACCTAACCTAACCTCCCCAAATTGCAGGTACTGTAACCTATCGTGGATTAGAGTGATTTACGATCAAGTTTATGTGAGAAAACGAAATTTGGAGTCTCCTGGTTAAATTTGAGCCTAACCTAACCTAACCTAACCTAACCTAACCTAACCAACGTAACCTAACCTAACCTCCCCAAATTGCAGGTACTGTAACCTATCGTGGATTAGAGTGATTTACGATCAAGTTTATGTGAGAAAACGAAATTTGGAGTCTCCTGGTTAAATTTGAGCCTAACCTAACCTAACCTAACCTAACCTAACCTAACCAACGTAACCTAACCTAACCTCCCCAAATTGCAGGTACTGTAACCTATCGTGGATTAGAGTGATTTACGATCAAGTTTATGTGAGAAAACGAAATTTGGAGTCTCCTGGTTAAATTTGAGCCTAACCTAACCTAACCTAACCTAACCTAACCTAACCAACGTAACCTAACCTAACCTCCCCAAATTGCAGGTACTGTAACCTATCGTGGATTAGAGTGATTTACGATCAAGTTTATGTGAGAAAACGAAATTTGGAGTCTCCTGGTTAAATTTGAGCCTAACCTAACCTAACCTAACCTAACCTAACCTAACCAACGTAACCTAACCTAACCTCCCCAAATTGCAGGTACTGTAACCTATCGTGGATTAGAGTGATTTACGATCAAGTTTATGTGAGAAAACGAAATTTGGAGTCTCCTGGTTAAATTTGAGCCTAACCTAACCTAACCTAACCTAACCTAACCTAACCAACGTAACCTAACCTAACCTCCCCAAATTGCAGGTACTGTAACCTATCGTGGATTAGAGTGATTTACGATCAAGTTTATGTGAGAAAACGAAATTTGGAGTCTCCTGGTTAAATTTGAGCCTAACCTAACCTAACCTAACCTAACCTAACCTAACCAACGTAACCTAACCTAACCTCCCCAAATTGCAGGTACTGTAACCTATCGTGGCTTAGAGTGATTTACGATCAAGTTTATGTGAGAAAACGAAATTTGGAGTCTCCTGGTTAAATTTGAGCCTAACCTAACCTAACCTAACCTAACCTAACCTAACCAACGTAACCTAACCTAACCTCCCCAAATTGCAGGTACTGTAACCTATCGTGGATTAGAGTGATTTACGATCAAGTTTATGTGAGAAAACGAAATTTGGAGTCTCCTGGTTAAATTTGAGCCTAACCTAACCTAACCTAACCTAACCTAACCTAACCAACGTAACCTAACCTAACCTCCCCAAATTGCAGGTACTGTAACCTATCGTGGATTAGAGTGATTTACGATCAAGTTTATGTGAGAAAACGAAATTTGGAGTCTCCTGGTTAAATTTGAGCCTAACCTAACCTAACCTAACCTAACCTAACCTAACCAACGTAACCTAACCTAACCTCCCCAAATTGCAGGTACTGTAACCTATCGTGGATTAGAGTGATTTACGATCAAGTTTATGTGAGAAAACGAAATTTGGAGTCTCCTGGTTAAATTTGAGCCTAACCTAACCTAACCTAACCTAACCTAACCTAACCAACGTAACCTAACCTAACCTCCCCAAATTGCAGGTACTGTAACCTATCGTGGATTAGAGTGATTTACGATCAAGTTTATGTGAGAAAACGAAATTTGGAGTCTCCTGGTTAAATTTGAGCCTAACCTAACCTAACCTAACCTAACCTAACCTAACCAACGTAACCTAACCTAACCTCCCCAAATTGCAGGTACTGTAACCTATCGTGGATTAGAGTGATTTACGATCAAGTTTATGTGAGAAAACGAAATTTGGAGTCTCCTGGTTAAATTTGAGCCTAACCTAACCTAACCTAACCTAACCTAACCTAACCAACGTAACCTAACCTAACCTCCCCAAATTGCAGGTACTGTAACCTATCGTGGATTAGAGTGATTTACGATCAAGTTTATGTGAGAAAACGAAATTTGGAGTCTCCTGGTTAAATTTGAGCCTAACCTAACCTAACCTAACCTAACCTAACCTAACCAACGTAACCTAACCTAACCTCCCCAAATTGCAGGTACTGTAACCTATCGTGGATTAGAGTGATTTACGATCAAGTTTATGTGAGAAAACGAAATTTGGAGTCTCCTGGTTAAATTTGAGCCTAACCTAACCTAACCTAACCTAACCTAACCTAACCAACGTAACCTAACCTAACCTCCCCAAATTGCAGGTACTGTAACCTATCGTGGATTAGAGTGATTTACGATCAAGTTTATGTGAGAAAACGAAATTTGGAGTCTCCTGGTTAAATTTGAGCCTAACCTAACCTAACCTAACCTAACCTAACCGAACCGAACCTAACCAACGTAACCTAACCTAACCTCCCCAAATTGCAGGTACTGTAACCTATCGTGGATTAGAGTGATTTACGATCAAGTTTATGTGAGAAAACGAAATTTGGAGTCTCCTGGTTAAATTTGAGCCTAACCTAACCTAACCTAACCTAACCTAACCTAACCAACGTAACCTAACCTAACCTCCCCAAATTGCAGGTACTGTAACCTATCGTGGATTAGAGTGATTTACGATCAAGTTTATGTGAGAAAACGAAATTTGGAGTCTCCTGGTTAAATTTGAGCCTAACCTAACCTAACCTAACCTAACCTAACCTAACCAACGTAACCTAACCTAACCTCCCCAAATTGCAGGTACTGTAACCTATCGTGGATTAGAGTGATTTACGATCAAGTTTATGTGAGAAAACGAAATTTGGAGTCTCCTGGTTAAATTTGAGCCTAACCTAACCTAACCTAACCTAACCTAACCTAACCAACGTAACCTAACCTAACCTCCCCAAATTGCAGGTACTGTAACCTATCGTGGATTAGAGTGATTTACGATCAAGTTTATGTGAGAAAACGAAATTTGGAGTCTCCTGGTTAAATTTGAGCCTAACCTAACCTAACCTAACCTAACCTAACCTAACCAACGTAACCTAACCTAACCTCCCCAAATTGCAGGTACTGTAACCTATCGTGGATTAGAGTGATTTACGATCAAGTTTATGTGAGAAAACGAAATTTGGAGTCTCCTGGTTAAATTTGAGCCTAACCTAACCTAACCTAACCTAACCTAACCTAACCAACGTAACCTAACCTAACCTCCCCAAATTGCAGGTACTGTAACCTATCGTGGATTAGAGTGATTTACGATCAAGTTTATGTGAGAAAACGAAATTTGGAGTCTCCTGGTTAAATTTGAGCCTAACCTAACCTAACCTAACCTAACCTAACCTAACCAACGTAACCTAACCTAACCTCCCCAAATTGCAGGTACTGTAACCTATCGTGGATTAGAGTGATTTACGATCAAGTTTATGTGAGAAAACGAAATTTGGAGTCTCCTGGTTAAATTTGAGCCTAACCTAACCTAACCTAACCTAACCTAACCTAACCAACGTAACCTAACCTAACCTCCCCAAATTGCAGGTACTGTAACCTATCGTGGATTAGAGTGATTTACGATCAAGTTTATGTGAGAAAACGAAATTTGGAGTCTCCTGGTTAAATTTGAGCCTAACCTAACCTAACCTAACCTAACCTAACCTAACCAACGTAACCTAACCTAACCTCCCCAAATTGCAGGTACTGTAACCTATCGTGGATTAGAGTGATTTACGATCAAGTTTATGTGAGAAAACGAAATTTGGAGTCTCCTGGTTAAATTTGAGCCTAACCTAACCTAACCTAACCTAACCTAACCTAACCAACGTAACCTAACCTAACCTCCCCAAATTGCAGGTACTGTAACCTATCGTGGATTAGAGTGATTTACGATCAAGTTTATGTGAGAAAACGAAATTTGGAGTCTCCTGGTTAAATTTGAGCCTAACCTAACCTAACCTAACCTAACCTAACCTAACCAACGTAACCTAACCTAACCTCCCCAAATTGCAGGTACTGTAACCTATCGTGGATTAGAGTGATTTACGATCAAGTTTATGTGAGAAAACGAAATTTGGAGTCTCCTGGTTAAATTTGAGCCTAACCTAACCTAACCTAACCTAACCTAACCTAACCAACGTAACCTAACCTAACCTCCCCAAATTGCAGGTACTGTAACCTATCGTGGATTAGAGTGATTTACGATCAAGTTTATGTGAGAAAACGAAATTTGGAGTCTCCTGGTTAAATTTGAGCCTAACCTAACCTAACCTAACCTAACCTAACCTAACCAACGTAACCTAACCTAACCTCCCCAAATTGCAGGTACTGTAACCTATCGTGGATTAGAGTGATTTACGATCAAGTTTATGTGAGAAAACGAAATTTGGAGTCTCCTGGTTAAATTTGAGCCTAACCTAACCTAACCTAACCTAACCTAACCTAACCAACGTAACCTAACCTAACCTCCCCAAATTGCAGGTACTGTAACCTATCGTGGATTAGAGTGATTTACGATCAAGTTTATGTGAGAAAACGAAATTTGGAGTCTCCTGGTTAAATTTGAGCCTAACCTAACCTAACCTAACCTAACCTAACCTAACCAACGTAACCTAACCTAACCTCCCCAAATTGCAGGTACTGTAACCTATCGTGGATTAGAGTGATTTACGATCAAGTTTATGTGAGAAAACGAAATTTGGAGTCTCCTGGTTAAATTTGAGCCTAACCTAACCTAACCTAACCTAACCTAACCTAACCAACGTAACCTAACCTAACCTCCCCAAATTGCAGGTACTGTAACCTATCGTGGATTAGAGTGATTTACGATCAAGTTTATGTGAGAAAACGAAATTTGGAGTCTCCTGGTTAAATTTGAGCCTAACCTAACCTAACCTAACCTAACCTAACCTAACCAACGTAACCTAACCTAACCTCCCCAAATTGCAGGTACTGTAACCTATCGTGGATTAGAGTGATTTACGATCAAGTTTATGTGAGAAAACGAAATTTGGAGTCTCCTGGTTAAATTTGAGCCTAACCTAACCTAACCTAACCTAACCTAACCTAACCAACGTAACCTAACCTAACCTCCCCAAATTGCAGGTACTGTAACCTATCGTGGATTAGAGTGATTTACGATCAAGTTTATGTGAGAAAACGAAATTTGGAGTCTCCTGGTTAAATTTGAGCCTAACCTAACCTAACCTAACCTAACCTAACCTAACCAACGTAACCTAACCTAACCTCCCCAAATTGCAGGTACTGTAACCTATCGTGGATTAGAGTGATTTACGATCAAGTTTATGTGAGAAAACGAAATTTGGAGTCTCCTGGTTAAATTTGAGCCTAACCTAACCTAACCTAACCTAACCTAACCTAACCAACGTAACCTAACCTAACCTCCCCAAATTGCAGGTACTGTAACCTATCGTGGATTAGAGTGATTTACGATCAAGTTTATGTGAGAAAACGAAATTTGGAGTCTCCTGGTTAAATTTGAGCCTAACCTAACCTAACCTAACCTAACCTAACCTAACCAACGTAACCTAACCTAACCTCCCCAAATTGCAGGTACTGTAACCTATCGTGGATTAGAGTGATTTACGATCAAGTTTATGTGAGAAAACGAAATTTGGAGTCTCCTGGTTAAATTTGAGCCTAACCTAACCTAACCTAACCTAACCTAACCTAACCAACGTAACCTAACCTAACCTCCCCAAATTGCAGGTACTGTAACCTATCGTGGATTAGAGTGATTTACGATCAAGTTTATGTGAGAAAACGAAATTTGGAGTCTCCTGGTTAAATTTGAGCCTAACCTAACCTAACCTAACCTAACCTAACCTAACCAACGTAACCTAACCTAACCTCCCCAAATTGCAGGTACTGTAACCTATCGTGGATTAGAGTGATTTACGATCAAGTTTATGTGAGAAAACGAAATTTGGAGTCTCCTGGTTAAATTTGAGCCTAACCTAACCTAACCTAACCTAACCTAACCTAACCAACGTAACCTAACCTAACCTCCCCAAATTGCAGGTACTGTAACCTATCGTGGATTAGAGTGATTTACGATCAAGTTTATGTGAGAAAACGAAATTTGGAGTCTCCTGGTTAAATTTGAGCCTAACCTAACCTAACCTAACCTAACCTAACCTAACCAACGTAACCTAACCTAACCTCCCCAAATTGCAGGTACTGTAACCTATCGTGGATTAGAGTGATTTACGATCAAGTTTATGTGAGAAAACGAAATTTGGAGTCTCCTGGTTAAATTTGAGCCTAACCTAACCTAACCTAACCTAACCTAACCTAACCAACGTAACCTAACCTAACCTCCCCAAATTGCAGGTACTGTAACCTATCGTGGATTAGAGTGATTTACGATCAAGTTTATGTGAGAAAACGAAATTTGGAGTCTCCTGGTTAAATTTGAGCCTAACCTAACCTAACCTAACCTAACCTAACCTAACCAACGTAACCTAACCTAACCTCCCCAAATTGCAGGTACTGTAACCTATCGTGGATTAGAGTGATTTACGATCAAGCTTATGTGAGAAAACGAAATTTGGAGTCTCCTGGTTAAATTTGAGCCTAACCTAACCTAACCTAACCTAACCTAACCTAACCAACGTAACCTAACCTAACCTCCCCAAATTGCAGGTACTGTAACCTATCGTGGATTAGAGTGATTTACGATCAAGTTTATGTGAGAAAACGAAATTTGGAGTCTCCTGGTTAAATTTGAGCCTAACCTAACCTAACCTAACCTAACCTAACCTAACCAACGTAACCTAACCTAACCTCCCCAAATTGCAGGTACTGTAACCTATCGTGGATTAGAGTGATTTACGATCAAGTTTATGTGAGAAAACGAAATTTGGAGTCTCCTGGTTAAATTTGAGCCTAACCTAACCTAACCTAACCTAACCTAACCTAACCAACGTAACCTAACCTAACCTCCCCAAATTGCAGGTACTGTAACCTATCGTGGATTAGAGTGATTTACGATCAAGTTTATGTGAGAAAACGAAATTTGGAGTCTCCTGGTTAAATTTGAGCCTAACCTAACCTAACCTAACCTAACCTAACCTAACCAACGTAACCTAACCTAACCTCCCCAAATTGCAGGTACTGTAACCTATCGTGGATTAGAGTGATTTACGATCAAGTTTATGTGAGAAAACGAAATTTGGAGTCTCCTGCTTAAATTTGAGCCTAACCTAACCTAACCTAACCTAACCTAACCTAACCAACGTAACCTAACCTAACCTCCCCAAATTGCAGGTACTGTAACCTATCGTGGATTAGAGTGATTTACGATCAAGTTTATGTGAGAAAACGAAATTTGGAGTCTCCTGGTTAAATTTGAGCCTAACCTAACCTAACCTAACCTAACCTAACCTAACCAACGTAACCTAACCTAACCTCCCCAAATTGCAGGTACTGTAACCTATCGTGGATTAGAGTGATTTACGATCAAGTTTATGTGAGAAAACGAAATTTGGAGTCTCCTGGTTAAATTTGAGCCTAACCTAACCTAACCTAACCTAACCTAACCTAACCAACGTAACCTAACCTAACCTCCCCAAATTGCAGGTACTGTAACCTATCGTGGATTAGAGTGATTTACGATCAAGTTTATGTGAGAAAACGAAATTTGGAGTCTCCTGGTTAAATTTGAGCCTAACCTAACCTAACCTAACCTAACCTAACCTAACCAACGTAACCTAACCTAACCTCCCCAAATTGCAGGTACTGTAACCTATCGTGGATTAGAGTGATTTACGATCAAGTTTATGTGAGAAAACGAAATTTGGAGTCTCCTGGTTAAATTTGAGCCTAACCTAACCTAACCTAACCTAACCTAACCTAACCAACGTAACCTAACCTAACCTCCCCAAATTGCAGGTACTGTAACCTATCGTGGATTAGAGTGATTTACGATCAAGTTTATGTGAGAAAACGAAATTTGGAGTCTCCTGGTTAAATTTGAGCCTAACCTAACCTAACCTAACCTAACCTAACCTAACCAACGTAACCTAACCTAACCTCCCCAAATTGCAGGTACTGTAACCTATCGTGGATTAGAGTGATTTACGATCAAGTTTATGTGAGAAAACGAAATTTGGAGTCTCCTGGTTAAATTTGAGCCTAACCTAACCTAACCTAACCTAACCTAACCTAACCAACGTAACCTAACCTAACCTCCCCAAATTGCAGGTAGTGTAACCTATCGTGGATTAGAGTGATTTACGATCAAGTTTATGTGAGAAAACGAAATTTGGAGTCTCCTGGTTAAATTTGAGCCTAACCTAACCTAACCTAACCTAACCTAACCTAACCAACGTAACCTAACCTAACCTCCCCAAATTGCAGGTACTGTAACCTATCGTGGATTAGAGTGATTTACGATCAAGTTTATGTGAGAAAACGAAATTTGGAGTCTCCTGGTTAAATTTGAGCCTAACCTAACCTAACCTAACCTAACCTAACCTAACCAACGTAACCTAACCTAACCTCCCCAAATTGCAGGTACTGTAACCTATCGTGGATTAGAGTGATTTACGATCAAGTTTATGTGAGAAAACGAAATTTGGAGTCTCCTGGTTAAATTTGAGCCTAACCTAACCTAACCTAACCTAACCTAACCTAACCAACGTAACCTAACCTAACCTCCCCAAATTGCAGGTACTGTAACCTATCGTGGATTAGAGTGATTTACGATCAAGTTTATGTGAGAAAACGAAATTTGGAGTCTCCTGGTTAAATTTGAGCCTAACCTAACCTAACCTAACCTAACCTAACCTAACCAACGTAACCTAACCTAACCTCCCCAAATTGCAGGTACTGTAACCTATCGTGGATTAGAGTGATTTACGATCAAGTTTATGTGAGAAAACGAAATTTGGAGTCTCCTGGTTAAATTTGAGCCTAACCTAACCTAACCTAACCTAACCTAACCTAACCAACGTAACCTAACCTAACCTCCCCAAATTGCAGGTACTGTAACCTATCGTGGATTAGAGTGATTTACGATCAAGTTTATGTGAGAAAACGAAATTTGGAGTCTCCTGGTTAAATTTGAGCCTAACCTAACCTAACCTAACCTAACCTAACCTAACCAACGTAACCTAACCTAACCTCCCCAAATTGCAGGTACTGTAACCTATCGTGGATTAGAGTGATTTACGATCAAGTTTATGTGAGAAAACGAAATTTGGAGTCTCCTGGTTAAATTTCAGCCTAACCTAACCTAACCTAACCTAACCTAACCTAACCAACGTAACCTAACCTAACCTCCTCAAATTGCAGGTACTGTAACCTATCGTGGATTAGAGTGATTTACGATCAAGTTTATGTGAGAAAACGAAATTTGGAGTCTCGTGGTTAACTTTGAGCCTAACCTAACCTAACCTAACCTAACCTAACCTAACCAACGTAACCTCACCTAACCTCCCCAAATTGCAGGTACTGTAACCTATCGTGGATTAGAGTGATTTACGATCAAGTTTATGTGAGAAAACGAAATTTGGAGTCTCCTGGTTAAATTTGAGCCTAACCTAACCTAACCTAACCTAACCTAACCTAACCAACGTAACCTAACCTAACCTCCCCAAATTGCAGGTACTGTAACCTATCGTGGATTAGAGTGATTTACGATCAAGTTTATGTGAGAAAACGAAATTTGGAGTCTCCTGGTTAAATTTGAGCCTAACCTAACCTAACCTAACCTAACCTAACCTAACCAACGTAACCTAACCTAACCTCCCCAAATTGCAGGTACTGTAACCTATCGTGGATTAGAGTGATTTACGATCAAGTTTATGTGAGAAAACGAAACTTGGAGTCTCCTGGTTAAATTTGAGCCTAACCTAACCTAACCTAACCTAACCTAACCTAACCAACGTAACCTAACCTAACCTCCCCAAATTGCAGGTACTGTAACCTATCGTGGATTAGAGTGATTTACGATCAAGTTTATGTGAGAAAACGAAATTTGGAGTCTCCTGGTTAAATTTGAGCCTAACCTAACCTAACCTAACCTAACCTAACCTAACCAACGTAACCTAACCTAACCTCCCCAAATTGCAGGTACTGTAACCTATCGTGGATTAGAGTGATTTACGATCAGGTTTATGTGAGAAAACGAAATTTGGAGTCTCCTGGTTAAATTTGAGCCTAACCTAACCTAACCTAACCTAACCTAACCTAACCAACGTAACCTAACCTAACCTCCCCAAATTGCAGGTACTGTAACCTATCGTGGATTAGAGTGATTTACGATCAAGTTTATGTGAGAAAACGAAATTTGGAGTCTCCTGGTTAAATTTGAGCCTAACCTAACCTAACCTAACCTAACCTAACCTAACCAACGTAACCTAACCTAACCTCCCCAAATTGCAGGTACTGTAACCTATCGTGGATTAGAGTGATTTACGATCAAGTTTATGTGAGAAAACGAAATTTGGAGTCTCCTGGTTAAATTTGAGCCTAACCTAACCTAACCTAACCTAACCTAACCTAACCAACGTAACCTAACCTAACCTCCCCAAATTGCAGGTACTGTAACCTATCGTGGATTAGAGTGATTTACGATCAAGTTTATGTGAGAAAACGAAATTTGGAGTCTCCTGGTTAAATTTGAGCCTAACCTAACCTAACCTAACCTAACCTAACCTAACCAACGTAACCTAACCTAACCTCCCCAAATTGCAGGTACTGTAACCTATCGTGGATTAGAGTGATTTACGATCAAGTTTATGTGAGAAAACGAAATTTGGAGTCTCCTGGTTAAATTTGAGCCTAACCTAACCTAACCTAACCTAACCTAACCTAACCAACGTAACCTAACCTAACCTCCCCAAATTGCAGGTACTGTAACCTATCGTGGATTAGAGTGATTTACGATCAAGTTTATGTGAGAAAACGAAATTTGGAGTCTCCTGGTTAAATTTGAGCCTAACCTAACCTAACCTAACCTAACCTAACCTAACCAACGTAACCTAACCTAACCTCCCCAAATTGCAGGTACTGTAACCTATCGTGGATTAGAGTGATTTACGATCAAGTTTATGTGAGAAAACGAAATTTGGAGTCTCCTGGTTAAATTTGAGCCTAACCTAACCTAACCTAACCTAACCTAACCTAACCAACGTAACCTAACCTAACCTCCCCAAATTGCAGGTACTGTAACCTATCGTGGATTAGAGTGATTTACGATCAAGTTTATGTGAGAAAACGAAATTTGGAGTCTCCTGGTTAAATTTGAGCCTAACCTAACCTAACCTAACCTAACCTAACCTAACCAACGTAACCTAACCTAACCTCCCCAAATTGCAGGTACTGTAACCTATCGTGGATTAGAGTGATTTACGATCAAGTTTATGTGAGAAAACGAAATTTGGAGTCTCCTGGTTAAATTTGAGCCTAACCTAACCTAACCTAACCTAACCTAACCTAACCAACGTAACCTAACCTAACCTCCCCAAATTGCAGGTACTGTAACCTATCGTGGATTAGAGTGATTTACGATCAAGTTTATGTGAGAAAACGAAATTTGGAGTCTCCTGGTTAAATTTGAGCCTAACCTAACCTAACCTAACCTAACCTAACCTAACCAACGTAACCTAACCTAACCTCCCCAAATTGCAGGTACTGTAACCTATCGTGGATTAGAGTGATTTACGATCAAGTTTATGTGAGAAAACGAAATTTGGAGTCTCCTGGTTAAATTTGAGCCTAACCTAACCTAACCTAACCTAACCTAACCTAACCAACGTAACCTAACCTAACCTCCCCAAATTGCAGGTACTGTAACCTATCGTGGATTAGAGTGATTTACGATCAAGTTTATGTGAGAAAACGAAATTTGGAGTCTCCTGGTTAAATTTGAGCCTAACCTAACCTAACCTAACCTAACCTAACCTAACCAACGTAACCTAACCTAACCTCCCCAAATTGCAGGTACTGTAACCTATCGTGGATTAGAGTGATTTACGATCAAGTTTATGTGAGAAAACGAAATTTGGAGTCTCCTGGTTAAATTTGAGCCTAACCTAACCTAACCTAACCTAACCTAACCTAACCAACGTAACCTAACCTAACCTCCCCAAATTGCAGGTACTGTAACCTATCGTGGATTAGAGTGATTTACGATCAAGTTTATGTGAGAAAACGAAATTTGGAGTCTCCTGGTTAAATTTGAGCCTAACCTAACCTAACCTAACCTAACCTAACCTAACCAACGTAACCTAACCTAACCTCCCCAAATTGCAGGTACTGTAACCTATCGTGGATTAGAGTGATTTACGATCAAGTTTATGTGAGAAAACGAAATTTGGAGTCTCCTGGTTAAATTTGAGCCTAACCTAACCTAACCTAACCTAACCTAACCTAACCAACGTAACCTAACCTAACCTCCCCAAATTGCAGGTACTGTAACCTATCGTGGATTAGAGTGATTTACGATCAAGTTTATGTGAGAAAACGAAATTTGGAGTCTCCTGGTTAAATTTGAGCCTAACCTAACCTAACCTAACCTAACCTAACCTAACCAACGTAACCTAACCTAACCTCCCCAAATTGCAGGTACTGTAACCTATCGTGGATTAGAGTGATTTACGATCAAGTTTATGTGAGAAAACGAAATTTGGAGTCTCCTGGTTAAATTTGAGCCTAACCTAACCTAACCTAACCTAACCTAACCTAACCAACGTAACCTAACCTAACCTCCCCAAATTGCAGGTACTGTAACCTATCGTGGATTAGAGTGATTTACGATCAAGTTTATGTGAGAAAACGAAATTTGGAGTCTCCTGGTTAAATTTGAGCCTAACCTAACCTAACCTAACCTAACCTAACCTAACCAACGTAACCTAACCTAACCTCCCCAAATTGCAGGTACTGTAACCTATCGTGGATTAGAGTGATTTACG
This sequence comes from Penaeus vannamei, assembly GCF_042767895.1. NCBI lineage: Eukaryota > Metazoa > Arthropoda > Malacostraca > Decapoda > Penaeidae > Penaeus > Penaeus vannamei. The sequence goes on along the minus strand of NC_091592.1, from coordinate 1,325,201 downwards.
ATCAAGTTTATGTGAGAAAACGAAATTTGGAGTCTCCTGGTTAAATTTGAGCCTAACCTAACCTAACCTAACCTAACCTAACCTAACCAACGTAACCTAACCTAACCTCCCCAAATTGCAGGTACTGTAACCTATCGTGGATTAGAGTGATTTACGATCAAGTTTATGTGAGAAAACGAAATTTGGAGTCTCCTGGTTAAATTTGAGCCTAACCTAACCTAACCTAACCTAACCTAACCTAACCAACGTAACCTAACCTAACCTCCCCAAATTGCAGGTACTGTAACCTATCGTGGATTAGAGTGATTTACGATCAAGTTTATGTGAGAAAACGAAATTTGGAGTCTCCTGGTTAAATTTGAGCCTAACCTAACCTAACCTAACCTAACCTAACCTAACCTAACCTAACCAACGTAACCTAACCTAACCTCCCCAAATTGCAGGTACTGTAACCTATCGTGGATTAGAGTGATTTACGATCAAGTTTATGTGAGAAAACGAAATTTGGAGTCTCCTGGTTAAATTTGAGCCTAACCTAACCTAACCTAACCTAACCTAACCTAACCAACGTAACCTAACCTAACCTCCCCAAATTGCAGGTACTGTAACCTATCGTGGATTAGAGTGATTTACGATCAAGTTTATGTGAGAAAACGAAATTTGGAGTCTCCTGGTTAAATTTGAGCCTAACCTAACCTAACCTAACCTAACCTAACCTAACCAACGTAACCTAACCTAACCTCCCCAAATTGCAGGTACTGTAACCTATCGTGGATTAGAGTGATTTACGATCAAGTTTATGTGAGAAAACGAAATTTGGAGTCTCCTGGTTAAATTTGAGCCTAACCTAACCTAACCTAACCTAACCTAACCTAACCAACGTAACCTAACCTAACCTCCCCAAATTGCAGGTACTGTAACCTATCGTGGATTAGAGTGATTTACGATCAAGTTTATGTGAGAAAACGAAATTTGGAGTCTCCTGGTTAAATTTGAGCCTAACCTAACCTAACCTAACCTAACCTAACCTAACCAACGTAACCTAACCTAACCTCCCCAAATTGCAGGTACTGTAACCTATCGTGGATTAGAGTGATTTACGATCAAGTTTATGTGAGAAAACGAAATTTGGAGTCTCCTGGTTAAATTTGAGCCTAACCTAACCTAACCTAACCTAACCTAACCTAACCAACGTAACCTAACCTAACCTCCCCAAATTGCAGGTACTGTAACCTATCGTGGATTAGAGTAATTTACGATCAAGTTTATGTGAGAAAACGAAATTTGGAGTCTCCTGGTTAAATTTGAGCCTAACCTAACCTAACCTAACCTAACCTAACCTAACCAACGTAACCTAACCTAACCTCCCCAAATTGCAGGTACTGTAACCTATCGTGGATTAGAGTGATTTACGATCAAGTTTATGTGAGAAAACGAAATTTGGAGTCTCCTGGTTAAATTTGAGCCTAACCTAACCTAACCTAACCTAACCTAACCTAACCAACGTAACCTAACCTAACCTCCCCAAATTGCAGGTACTGTAACCTATCGTGGATTAGAGTGATTTACGATCAAGTTTATGTGAGAAAACGAAATTTGGAGTCTCCTGGTTAAATTTGAGCCTAACCTAACCTAACCTAACCTAACCTAACCTAACCAACGTAACCTAACCTAACCTCCCCAAATTGCAGGTACTGTAACCTATCGTGGATTAGAGTGATTTACGATCAAGTTTATGTGAGAAAACGAAATTTGGAGTCTCCTGGTTAAATTTGAGCCTAACCTAACCTAACCTAACCTAACCTAACCTAACCAACGTAACCTAACCTAACCTCCCCAAATTGCAGGTACTGTAACCTATCGTGGATTAGAGTGATTTACGATCAAGTTTATGTGAGAAAACGAAATTTGGAGTCTCCTGGTTAAATTTGAGCCTAACCTAACCTAACCTAACCTAACCTAACCTAACCAACGTAACCTAACCTAACCTCCCCAAATTGCAGGTACTGTAACCTATCGTGGATTAGAGTGATTTACGATCAAGTTTATGTGAGAAAACGAAATTTGGAGTCTCCTGGTTAAATTTGAGCCTAACCTAACCTAACCTAACCTAACCTAACCTAACCAACGTAACCTAACCTAACCTCCCCAAATTGCAGGTACTGTAACCTATCGTGGATTAGAGTGATTTACGATCAAGTTTATGTGAGAAAACGAAATTTGGAGTCTCCTGGTTAAATTTGAGCCTAACCTAACCTAACCTAACCTAACCTAACCTAACCAACGTAACCTAACCTAACCTCCCCAAATTGCAGGTACTGTAACCTATCGTGGATTAGAGTGATTTACGATCAAGTTTATGTGAGAAAACGAAATTTGGAGTCTCCTGGTTAAATTTGAGCCTAACCTAACCTAACCTAACCTAACCTAACCTAACCAACGTAACCTAACCTAACCTCCCCAAATTGCAGGTACTGTAACCTATCGTGGATTAGAGTGATTTACGATCAAGTTTATGTGAGAAAACGAAATTTGGAGTCTCCTGGTTAAATTTGAGCCTAACCTAACCTAACCTAACCTAACCTAACCTAACCAACGTAACCTAACCTAACCTCCCCAAATTGCAGGTACTGTAACCTATCGTGGATTAGAGTGATTTACGATCAAGTTTATGTGAGAAAACGAAATTTGGAGTCTCCTGGTTAAATTTGAGCCTAACCTAACCTAACCTAACCTAACCTAACCTAACCAACGTAACCTAACCTAACCTCCCCAAATTGCAGGTACTGTAACCTATCGTGGATTAGAGTGATTTACGATCAAGTTTATGTGAGAAAACGAAATTTGGAGTCTCCTGGTTAAATTTGAGCCTAACCTAACCTAACCTAACCTAACCTAACCTAACCAACGTAACCTAACCTAACCTCCCCAAATTGCAGGTACTGTAACCTATCGTGGATTAGAGTGATTTACGATCAAGTTTATGTGAGAAAACGAAATTTGGAGTCTCCTGGTTAAATTTGAGCCTAACCTAACCTAACCTAACCTAACCTAACCTAACCAACGTAACCTAACCTAACCTCCCCAAATTGCAGGTACTGTAACCTATCGTGGATTAGAGTGATTTACGATCAAGTTTATGTGAGAAAACGAAATTTGGAGTCTCCTGGTTAAATTTGAGCCTAACCTAACCTAACCTAACCTAACCTAACCTAACCAACGTAACCTAACCTAACCTCCCCAAATTGCAGGTACTGTAACCTATCGTGGATTAGAGTGATTTACGATCAAGTTTATGTGAGAAAACGAAATTTGGAGTCTCCTGGTTAAATTTGAGCCTAACCTAACCTAACCTAACCTAACCTAACCTAACCTAACCAACGTAACCTAACCTAACCTCCCCAAATTGCAGGTACTGTAACCTATCGTGGATTAGAGTGATTTACGATCAAGTTTATGTGAGAAAACGAAATTTGGAGTCTCCTGGTTAAATTTGAGCCTAACCTAACCTAACCTAACCTAACCTAACCTAACCAACGTAACCTAACCTAACCTCCCCAAATTGCAGGTACTGTAACCTATCGTGGATTAGAGTGATTTACGATCAAGTTTATGTGAGAAAACGAAATTTGGAGTCTCCTGGTTAAATTTGAGCCTAACCTAACCTAACCTAACCTAACCTAACCTAACCAACGTAACCTAACCTAACCTCCCCAAATTGCAGGTACTGTAACCTATCGTGGATTAGAGTGATTTACGATCAAGTTTATGTGAGAAAACGAAATTTGGAGTCTCCTGGTTAAATTTGAGCCTAACCTAACCTAACCTAACCTAACCTAACCTAACCAACGTAACCTAACCTAACCTCCCCAAATTGCAGGTACTGTAACCTATCGTGGATTAGAGTGATTTACGATCAAGTTTATGTGAGAAAACGAAATTTGGAGTCTCCTGCTTAAATTTGAGCCTAACCTAACCTAACCTAACCTAACCTAACCTAACCAACGTAACCTAACCTAACCTCCCCAAATTGCAGGTACTGTAACCTATCGTGGATTAGAGTGATTTACGATCAAGTTTATGTGAGAAAACGAAATTTGGAGTCTCCTGGTTAAATTTGAGCCTAACCTAACCTAACCTAACCTAACCTAACCTAACCAACGTAACCTAACCTAACCTCCCCAAATTGCAGGTACTGTAACCTATCGTGGATTAGAGTGATTTACGATCAAGTTTATGTGAGAAAACGAAATTTGGAGTCTCCTGGTTAAATTTGAGCCTAACCTAACCTAACCTAACCTAACCTAACCTAACCAACGTAACCTAACCTAACCTCCCCAAATTGCAGGTCCTGTAACCTATCGTGGATTAGAGTGATTTACGATCAAGTTTATGTGAGAAAACGAAATTTGGAGTCTCCTGGTTAAATTTGAGCCTAACCTAACCTAACCTAACCTAACCTAACCTAACCAACGTAACCTAACCTAACCTCCCCAAATTGCAGGTACTGTAACCTATCGTGGATTAGAGTGATTTACGATCAAGTTTATGTGAGAAAACGAAATTTGGAGTCTCCTGGTTAAATTTGAGCCTAACCTAACCTAACCTAACCTAACCTAACCTAACCTAACCTAACCTAACCAACGTAACCTAACCTAACCTCCCCAAATTGCAGGTACTGTAACCTATCGTGGATTAGAGGTATTTACGATCAAGTTTATGTGAGAAAACGAAATTTGGAGTCTCCTGGTTAAATTTGAGCCTAACCTAACCTAACCTAACCTAACCTAACCTAACCTAACCTAACCAACGTAACCTAACCTAACCTCCCCAAATTGCAGGTACTGTAACCTATCGTGGATTAGAGTGATTTACGATCAAGTTTATGTGAGAAAACGAAATTTGGAGTCTCCTGGTTAAATTTGAGCCTAACCTAACCTAACCTAACCTAACCTAACCTAACCAACGTAACCTAACCTAACCTCCCCAAATTGCAGGTACTGTAACCTATCGTGGATTAGAGTGATTTACGATCAAGTTTATGTGAGAAAACGAAATTTGGAGTCTCCTGGTTAAATTTGAGCCTAACCTAACCTAACCTAACCTAACCTAACCTAACCTAACCAACGTAACCTAACCTAACCTCCCCAAATTGCAGGTACTGTAACCTATCGTGGATTAGAGTGATTTACGATCAAGTTTATGTGAGAAAACGAAATTTGGAGTCTCCTGGTTAAATTTGAGCCTAACCTAACCTAACCTAACCTAACCTAACCTAACCAACGTAACCTAACCTAACCTCCCCAAATTGCAGGTACTGTAACCTATCGTGGATTAGAGTGATTTACGATCAAGTTTATGTGAGAAAACGAAATTTGGAGTCTCCTGGTTAAATTTGAGCCTAACCTAACCTAACCTAACCTAACCTAACCTAACCTAACCTAACCAACGTAACCTAACCTAACCTCCCCAAATTGCAGGTACTGTAACCTATCGTGGATTAGAGTGATTTACGATCAAGTTTATGTGAGAAAACGAAATTTGGAGTCTCCTGGTTAAATTTGAGCCTAACCTAACCTAACCTAACCTAACCTAACCTAACCAACGTAACCTAACCTAACCTCCCCAAATTGCAGGTACTGTAACCTATCGTGGATTAGAGTGATTTACGATCAAGTTTATGTGAGAAAACGAAATTTGGAGTCTCCTGGTTAAATTTGAGCCTAACCTAACCTAACCTAACCTAACCTAACCTAACCAACGTAACCTAACCTAACCTCCCCAAATTGCAGGTACTGTAACCTATCGTGGATTAGAGTGATTTACGATCAAGTTTATGTGAGAAAACGAAATTTGGAGTCTCCTGGTTAAATTTGAGCCTAACCTAACCTAACCTAACCTAACCTAACCTAACCAACGTAACCTAACCTAACCTCCCCAAATTGCAGGTACTGTAACCTATCGTGGATTAGAGTGATTTACGATCAAGTTTATGTGAGAAAACGAAATTTGGAGTCTCCTGGTTAAATTTGAGCCTAACCTAACCTAACCTAACCTAACCTAACCTAACCAACGTAACCTAACCTAACCTCCCCAAATTGCAGGTACTGTAACCTATCGTGGATTAGAGTGATTTACGATCAAGTTTATGTGAGAAAACGAAATTTGGAGTCTCCTGGTTAAATTTGAGCCTAACCTAACCTAACCTAACCTAACCTAACCTAACCAACGTAACCTAACCTAACCTCCCCAAATTGCAGGTACTGTAACCTATCGTGGATTAGAGTGATTTACGATCAAGTTTATGTGAGAAAACGAAATTTGGAGTCTCCTGGTTAAATTTGAGCCTAACCTAACCTAACCTAACCTAACCTAACCTAACCAACGTAACCTAACCTAACCTCCCCAAATTGCAGGTACTGTAACCTATCGTGGATTAGAGTGATTTACGATCAAGTTTATGTGAGAAAACGAAATTTGGAGTCTCCTGGTTAAATTTGAGCCTAACCTAACCTAACCTAACCTAACCTAACCTAACCAACGTAACCTAACCTAACCTCCCCAAATTGCAGGTACTGTAACCTATCGTGGATTAGAGTGATTTACGATCAAGTTTATGTGAGAAAACGAAATTTGGAGTCTCCTGGTTAAATTTGAGCCTAACCTAACCTAACCTAACCTAACCTAACCTAACCTAACCTAACCAACGTAACCTAACCTAACCTCCCCAAATTGCAGGTACTGTAACCTATCGTGGATTAGAGTGATTTACGATCAAGTTTATGTGAGAAAACGAAATTTGGAGTCTCCTGGTTAAATTTGAGCCTAACCTAACCTAACCTAACCTAACCTAACCTAACCAACGTAACCTAACCTAACCTCCCCAAATTGCAGGTACTGTAACCTATCGTGGATTAGAGTGATTTACGATCAAGTTTATGTGAGAAAACGAAATTTGGAGTCTCCTGGTTAAATTTGAGCCTAACCTAACCTAACCTAACCTAACCTAACCTAACCAACGTAACCTAACCTAACCTCCCCAAATTGCAGGTACTGTAACCTATCGTGGATTAGAGTGATTTACGATCAAGTTTATGTGAGAAAACGAAATTTGGAGTCTCCTGGTTAAATTTGAGCCTAACCTAACCTAACCTAACCTAACCTAACCTAACCAACGTAACCTAACCTAACCTCCCCAAATTGCAGGTACTGTAACCTATCGTGGATTAGAGTGATTTACGATCAAGTTTATGTGAGAAAACGAAATTTGGAGTCTCCTGGTTAAATTTGAGCCTAACCTAACCTAACCTAACCTAACCTAACCTAACCAACGTAACCTAACCTAACCTCCCCAAATTGCAGGTACTGTAACCTATCGTGGATTAGAGTGATTTACGATCAAGTTTATGTGAGAAAACGAAATTTGGAGTCTCCTGGTTAAATTTGAGCCTAACCTAACCTAACCTAACCTAACCTAACCTAACCTAACCTAACCAACGTAACCTAACCTAACCTCCCCAAATTGCAGGTACTGTAACCTATCGTGGATTAGAGTGATTTACGAACAAGTTTATGTGAGAAAACGAAATTTGGAGTCTCCTGGTTAAATTTGAGCCTAACCTAACCTAACCTAACCTAACCTAACCTAACCAACGTAACCTAACCTAACCTCCCCAAATTGCAGGTACTGTAACCTATCGTGGATTAGAGTGATTTACGATCAAGTTTATGTGAGAAAACGAAATTTGGAGTCTCCTGGTTAAATTTGAGCCTAACCTAACCTAACCTAACCTAACCTAACCTAACCAACGTAACCTAACCTAACCTCCCCAAATTGCAGGTACTGTAACCTATCGTGGATTAGAGTGATTTACGATCAAGTTTATGTGAGAAAACGAAATTTGGAGTCTCCTGGTTAAATTTGAGCCTAACCTAACCTAACCTAACCTAACCTAACCTAACCAACGTAACCTAACCTAACCTCCCCAAATTGCAGGTACTGTAACCTATCGTGGATTAGAGTGATTTACGATCAAGTTTATGTGAGAAAACGAAATTTGGAGTCTCCTGGTTAAATTTGAGCCTAACCTAACCTAACCTAACCTAACCTAACCTAACCAACGTAACCTAACCTAACCTCCCCAAATTGCAGGTACTGTAACCTATCGTGGATTAGAGTGATTTACGATCAAGTTTATGTGAGAAAACGAAATTTGGAGTCTCCTGGTTAAATTTGAGCCTAACCTAACCTAACCTAACCTAACCTAACCTAACCAACGTAACCTAACCTAACCTCCCCAAATTGCAGGTACTGTAACCTATCGTGGATTAGAGTGATTTACGATCAAGTTTATGTGAGAAAACGAAATTTGGAGTCTCCTGGTTAAATTTGAGCCTAACCTAACCTAACCTAACCTAACCTAACCTAACCAACGTAACCTAACCTAACCTCCCCAAATTGCAGGTACTGTAACCTATCGTGGATTAGAGTGATTTACGATCAAGTTTATGTGAGAAAACGAAATTTGGAGTCTCCTGGTTAAATTTGAGCCTAACCTAACCTAACCTAACCTAACCTAACCTAACCAACGTAACCTAACCTAACCTCCCCAAATTGCAGGTACTGTAACCTATCGTGGATTAGAGTGATTTACGATCAAGTTTATGTGAGAAAACGAAATTTGGAGTCTCCTGGTTAAATTTGAGCCTAACCTAACCTAACCTAACCTAACCTAACCTAACCAACGTAACCTAACCTAACCTCCCCAAATTGCAGGTACTGTAACCTATCGTGGATTAGAGTGATTTACGATCAAGTTTATGTGAGAAAACGAAATTTGGAGTCTCCTGGTTAAATTTGAGCCTAACCTAACCTAACCTAACCTAACCTAACCTAACCAACGTAACCTAACCTAACCTCCCCAAATTGCAGGTACTGTAACCTATCGTGGATTAGAGTGATTTACGATCAAGTTTATGTGAGAAAACGAAATTTGGAGTCTCCTGGTTAAATTTGAGCCTAACCTAACCTAACCTAACCTAACCTAACCTAACCAACGTAACCTAACCTAACCTCCCCAAATTGCAGGTACTGTAACCTATCGTGGATTAGAGTGATTTACGATCAAGTTTATGTGAGAAAACGATATTTGGAGTCTCCTGGTTAAATTTGAGCCTAACCTAACCTAACCTAACCTAACCAACGTAACCTAACCTAACCTCCCCAAATTGCAGGTACTGTAACCTATCGTGGATTAGAGTGATTTACGATCAAGTTTATGTGAGAAAACGAAATTTGGAGTCTCCTGGTTAAATTTGAGCCTAACCTAACCTAACCTAACCTAACCTAACCTAACCTAACCTAACCAACGTAACCTAACCTAACCTCCCCAAATTGCAGGTACTGTAACCTATCGTGGATTAGAGTGATTTACGATCAAGTTTATGTGAGAAAACGAAATTTGGAGTCTCCTGGTTAAATTTGAGCCTAACCTAACCTAACCTAACCTAACCTAACCTAACCAACGTAACCTAACCTAACCTCCCCAAATTGCAGGTACTGTAACCTATCGTGGATTAGAGTGATTTACGATCAAGTTTATGTGAGAAAACGAAATTTGGAGTCTCCTGGTTAAATTTGAGCCTAACCTAACCTAACCTAACCTAACCTAACCTAACCAACGTAACCTAACCTAACCTCCCCAAATTGCAGGTACTGTAACCTATCGTGGATTAGAGTGATTTACGATCAAGTTTATGTGAGAAAACGAAATTTGGAGTCTCCTGGTTAAATTTGAGCCTAACCTAACCTAACCTAACCTAACCTAACCTAACCAACGTAACCTAACCTAACCTCCCCAAATTGCAGGTACTGTAACCTATCGTGGATTAGAGTGATTTACGATCAAGTTTATGTGAGAAAACGAAATTTGGAGTCTCCTGGTTAAATTTGAGCCTAACCTAACCTAACCTAACCTAACCTAACCTAACCAACGTAACCTAACCTAACCTCCCCAAATTGCAGGTACTGTAGCCTATCGTGGATTAGAGTGATTTACGATCAAGTTTATGTGAGAAAACGAAATTTGGAGTCTCCTGGTTAAATTTGAGCCTAACCTAACCTAACCTAACCTAACCTAACCTAACCAACGTAACCTAACCTAACCTCCCCAAATTGCAGGTACTGTAACCTATCGTGGATTAGAGTGATTTACGATCAAGTTTATGTGAGAAAACGAAATTTGGAGTCTCCTGGTTAAATTTGAGCCTAACCTAACCTAACCTAACCTAACCTAACCTAACCAACGTAACCTAACCTAACCTCCCCAAATTGCAGGTACTGTAACCTATCGTGGATTAGAGTGATTTACGATCAAGTTTATGTGAGAAAACGAAATTTGGAGTCTCCTGGTTAAATTTGAGCCTAACCTAACCTAACCTAACCTAACCTAACCTAACCAACGTAACCTAACCTAACCTCCCCAAATTGCAGGTACTGTAACCTATCGTGGATTAGAGTGATTTACGATCAAGTTTATGTGAGAAAACGAAATTTGGAGTCTCCTGGTTAAATTTGAGCCTAACCTAACCTAACCTAACCTAACCTAACCTAACCAACGTAACCTAACCTAACCTCCCCAAATTGCAGGTACTGTAACCTATCGTGGATTAGAGTGATTTACGATCAAGTTTATGTGAGAAAACGAAATTTGGAGTCTCCTGGTTAAATTTGAGCCTAACCTAACCTAACCTAACCTAACCTAACCTAACCTAACCAACGTAACCTAACCTAACCTCCCCAAATTGCAGGTACTGTAACCTATCGTGGATTAGAGTGATTTACGATCAAGTTTATGTGAGAAAACGAAATTTGGAGTCTCCTGGTTAAATTTGAGCCTAACCTAACCTAACCTAACCTAACCTAACCTAACCAACGTAACCTAACCTAACCTCCCCAAATTGCAGGTACTGTAACCTATCGTGGATTAGAGTGATTTACGATCAAGTTTATGTGAGAAAACGAAATTTGGAGTCTCCTGGTTAAATTTGAGCCTAACCTAACCTAACCTAACCTAACCTAACCTAACCAACGTAACCTAACCTAACCTCCCCAAATTGCAGGTACTGTAACCTATCGTGGATTAGAGTGATTTACGATCAAGTTTATGTGAGAAAACGAAATTTGGAGTCTCCTGGTTAAATTTGAGCCTAACCTAACCTAACCTAACCTAACCTAACCTAACCAACGTAACCTAACCTAACCTCCCCAAATTGCAGGTACTGTAACCTATCGTGGATTAGAGTGATTTACGATCAAGTTTATGTGAGAAAACGAAATTTGGAGTCTCCTGGTTAAATTTGAGCCTAACCTAACCTAACCTAACCTAACCTAACCTAACCAACGTAACCTAACCTAACCTCCCCAAATTGCAGGTACTGTAACCTATCGTGGACTAGAGTGATTTACGATCAAGTTTATGTGAGAAAACGAAATTTGGAGTCTCCTGGTTAAATTTGAGCCTAACCTAACCTAACCTAACCTAACCTAACCTAACCTAACCTAACCAACGTAACCTAACCTAACCTCCCCAAATTGCAGGTACTGTAACCTATCGTGGATTAGAGTGATTTACGATCAAGTTTATGTGAGAAAACGAAATTTGGAGTCTCCTGGTTAAATTTGAGCCTAACCTAACCTAACCTAACCTAACCTAACCTAACCTAACCTAACCAACGTAACCTAACCTAACCTCCCCAAATTGCAGGTACTGTAACCTATCGTGGATTAGAGTGATTTACGATCAAGTTTATGTGAGAAAACGAAATTTGGAGTCTCCTGGTTAAATTTGAGCCTAACCTAACCTAACCTAACCTAACCTAACCTAACCAACGTAACCTAACCTAACCTCCCCAAATTGCAGGTACTGTAACCTATCGTGGATTAGAGTGATTTACGATCAAGTTTATGTGAGAAAACGAAATTTGGAGTCTCCTGGTTAAATTTGAGCCTAACCTAACCTAACCTAACCTAACCTAACCGAACCGAACCTAACCAACGTAACCTAACCTAACCTCCCCAAATTGCAGGTACTGTAACCTATCGTGGATTAGAGTGATTTACGATCAAGTTTATGTGAGAAAACGAAATTTGGAGTCTCCTGGTTAAATTTGAGCCTAACCTAACCTAACCTAACCTAACCTAACCTAACCAACGTAACCTAACCTAACCTCCCCAAATTGCAGGTACTGTAACCTATCGTGGATTAGAGTGATTTACGATCAAGTTTATGTGAGAAAACGAAATTTGGAGTCTCCTGGTTAAATTTGAGCCTAACCTAACCTAACCTAACCTAACCTAACCAACGTAACCTAACCTAACCTCCCCAAATTGCAGGTACTGTAACCTATCGTGGATTAGAGTGATTTACGATCAAGTTTATGTGAGAAAACGAAATTTGGAGTCTCCTGGTTAAATTTGAGCCTAACCTAACCTAACCTAACCTAACCTAACCTAACCAACGTAACCTAACCTAACCTCCCCAAATTGCAGGTACTGTAACCTATCGTTGATTAGAGTGATTTACGATGAAGTTTGTGAGAAAACGAAATGCGGAGTCTCCTGGTTAAATTTGAGCCTAACCTAACCTAACCTAACCTAACCTAACCAACGTAACCTAACCTAACCTCCCCAAATTGCAGGTACTGTAACCTATCGTGGATTAGAGTGATTTACGATCAAGTTTATGTGAGAAAACGAAATTTGGAGTCTCCTGGTTAAATTTGAGCCTAACCTAACCTAACCTAACCTAACCTAACCTAACCAACGTAACCTAACCTAACCTCCCCAAATTGCAGGTACTGTAACCTATCGTGGATTAGAGTGATTTACGATCAAGTTTATGTGAGAAAACGAAATTTGGAGTCTCCTGGTTAAATTTGAGCCTAACCTAACCTAACCTAACCTAACCTAACCTAACCAACGTAACCTAACCTAACCTCCCCAAATTGCAGGTACTGTAACCTATCGTGGATTAGAGTGATTTACGATCAAGTTTATGTGAGAAAACGAAATTTGGAGTCTCCTGGTTAAATTTGAGCCTAACCTAACCTAACCTAACCTAACCTAACCTAACCAACGTAACCTAACCTAACCTCCCCAAATTGCAGGTACTGTAACCTATCGTGGATTAGAGTGATTTACGATCAAGTTTATGTGAGAAAACGAAATTTGGAGTCTCCTGGTTAAATTTGAGCCTAACCTAACCTAACCTAACCAACGTAACCTAACCTAACCTCCCCAAATTGCAGGTACTGTAACCTATCGTGGATTAGAGTGATTTACGATCAAGTTTATGTGAGAAAACGAAATTTGGAGTCTCCTGGTTAAATTTGAGCCTAACCTAACCTAACCTAACCTAACCTAACCAACGTAACCTAACCTAACCTCCCCAAATTGCAGGTACTGTAACCTATCGTGGATTAGAGTGATTTACGATCAAGTTTATGTGAGAAAACGAAATTTGGAGTCTCCTGGTTAAATTTGAGCCTAACCTAACCTAACCTAACCTAACCTAACCTAACCAACGTAACCTAACCTAACCTCCCCAAATTGCAGGTACTGTAACCTATCGTGGATTAGAGTGATTTACGATCAAGTTTATGTGAGAAAACGAAATTTGGAGTCTCCTGGTTAAATTTGAGCCTAACCTAACCTAACCTAACCTAACCTAACCTAACCAACGTAACCTAACCTAACCTCCCCAAATTGCAGGTACTGTAACCTATCGTGGATTAGAGTGATTTACGATCAAGTTTATGTGAGAAAACGAAATTTGGAGTCTCCTGGTTAAATTTGAGCCTAACCTAACCTAACCTAACCTAACCTAACCTAACCAACGTAACCTAACCTAACCTCCCCAAATTGCAGGTACTGTAACCTATCGTGGATTAGAGTGATTTACGATCAAGTTTATGTGAGAAAACGAAATTTGGAGTCTCCTGGTTAAATTTGAGCCTAACCTAACCTAACCTAACCTAACCTAACCTAACCAACGTAACCTAACCTAACCTCCCCAAATTGCAGGTACTGTAACCTATCGTGGATTAGAGTGATTTACGATCAAGTTTATGTGAGAAAACGAAATTTGGAGTCTCCTGGTTAAATTTGAGCCTAACCTAACCTAACCTAACCTAACCTAACCTAACCAACGTAACCTAACCTAACCTCCCCAAATTGCAGGTACTGTAACCTATCGTGGATTAGAGTGATTTACGATCAAGTTTATGTGAGAAAACGAAATTTGGAGTCTCCTGGTTAAATTTGAGCCTAACCTAACCTAACCTAACCTAACCTAACCTAACCAACGTAACCTAACCTAACCTCCCCAAATTGCAGGTACTGTAACCTATCGTGGATTAGAGTGATTTACGATCAAGTTTATGTGAGAAAACGAAATTTGGAGTCTCCTGGTTAAATTTGAGCCTAACCTAACCTAACCTAACCTAACCTAACCTAACCAACGTAACCTAACCTAACCTCCCCAAATTGCAGGTACTGTAACCTATCGTGGATTAGAGTGATTTACGATCAAGTTTATGTGAGAAAACGAAATTTGGAGTCTCCTGGTTAAATTTGAGCCTAACCTAACCTAACCTAACCTAACCTAACCTAACCAACGTAACCTAACCTAACCTCCCCAAATTGCAGGTACTGTAACCTATCGTGGATTAGAGTGATTTACGATCAAGTTTATGTGAGAAAACGAAATTTGGAGTCTCCTGGTTAAATTTGAGCCTAACCTAACCTAACCTAACCTAACCTAACCTAACCAACGTAACCTAACCTAACCTCCCCAAATTGCAGGTACTGTAACCTATCGTGGATTAGAGTGATTTACGATCAAGTTTATGTGAGAAAACGAAATTTGGAGTCTCCTGGTTAAATTTGAGCCTAACCTAACCTAACCTAACCTAACCTAACCAACGTAACCTAACCTAACCTCCCCAAATTGCAGGTACTGTAACCTATCGTGGATTAGAGTGATTTACGATCAAGTTTATGTGAGAAAACGAAATTTGGAGTCTCCTGGTTAAATTTGAGCCTAACCTAACCTAACCTAACCTAACCTAACCTAACCAACGTAACCTAACCTAACCTCCCCAAATTGCAGGTACTGTAACCTATCGTGGATTAGAGTGATTTACGATCAAGTTTATGTGAGAAAACGAAATTTGGAGTCTCCTGGTTAAATTTGAGCCTAACCTAACCTAACCTAACCTAACCTAACCTAACCAACGTAACCTAACCTAACCTCCCCAAATTGCAGGTACTGTAACCTATCGTGGATTAGAGTGATTTACGATCAAGTTTATGTGAGAAAACGAAATTTGGAGTCTCCTGGTTAAATTTGAGCCTAACCTAACCTAACCTAACCTAACCTAACCTAACCAACGTAACCTAACCTAACCTCCCCAAATTGCAGGTACTGTAACCTATCGTGGATTAGAGTGATTTACGATCAAGTTTATGTGAGAAAACGAAATTTGGAGTCTCCTGGTTAAATTTGAGCCTAACCTAACCTAACCTAACCTAACCTAACCTAACCAACGTAACCTAACCTAACCTCCCCAAATTGCAGGTACTGTAACCTATCGTGGATTAGAGTGATTTACGATCAAGTTTATGTGAGAAAACGAAATTTGGAGTCTCCTGGTTAAATTTGAGCCTAACCTAACCTAACCTAACCTAACCTAACCTAACCAACGTAACCTAACCTAACCTCCCCAAATTGCAGGTACTGTAACCTATCGTGGATTAGAGTGATTTACGATCAAGTTTATGTGAGAAAACGAAATTTGGAGTCTCCTGGTTAAATTTGAGCCTAACCTAACCTAACCTAACCTAACCTAACCTAACCAACGTAACCTAACCTAACCTCCCCAAATTGCAGGTACTGTAACCTATCGTGGATTAGAGTGATTTACGATCAAGTTTATGTGAGAAAACGAAATTTGGAGTCTCCTGGTTAAATTTGAGCCTAACCTAACCTAACCTAACCTAACCTAACCAACGTAACCTAACCTAACCTCCCCAAATTGCAGGTACTGTAACCTATCGTGGATTAGAGTGATTTACGATCAAGTTTATGTGAGAAAACGAAATTTGGAGTCTCCTGGTTAAATTTGAGCCTAACCTAACCTAACCTAACCTAACCTAACCTAACCAACGTAACCTAACCTAACCTCCCCAAATTGCAGGTACTGTAACCTATCGTGGATTAGAGTGATTTACGATCAAGTTTATGTGAGAAAACGAAATTTGGAGTCTCCTGGTTAAATTTGAGCCTAACCTAACCTAACCTAACCTAACCTAACCTAACCAACGTAACCTAACCTAACCTCCCCAAATTGCAGGTACTGTAACCTATCGTGGATTAGAGTGATTTACGATCAAGTTTATGTGAGAAAACGAAATTTGGAGTCTCCTGGTTAAATTTGAGCCTAACCTAACCTAACCTAACCTAACCTAACCTAACCAACGTAACCTAACCTAACCTCCCCAAATTGCAGGTACTGTAACCTATCGTGGATTAGAGTGATTTACGATCAAGTTTATGTGAGAAAACGAAATTTGGAGTCTCCTGGTTAAATTTGAGCCTAACCTAACCTAACCTAACCTAACCTAACCTAACCAACGTAACCTAACCTAACCTCCCCAAATTGCAGGTACTGTAACCTATCGTGGATTAGAGTGATTTACGATCAAGTTTATGTGAGAAAACGAAATTTGGAGTCTCCTGGTTAAATTTGAGCCTAACCTAACCTAACCTAACCTAACCTAACCTAACCAACGTAACCTAACCTAACCTCCCCAAATTGCAGGTACTGTAACCTATCGTGGATTAGAGTGATTTACGATCAAGTTTATGTGAGAAAACGAAATTTGGAGTCTCCTGGTTAAATTTGAGCCTAACCTAACCTAACCTAACCTAACCTAACCTAACCAACGTAACCTAACCTAACCTCCCCAAATTGCAGGTACTGTAACCTATCGTGGATTAGAGTGATTTACGATCAAGTTTATGTGAGAAAACGAAATTTGGAGTCTCCTGGTTAAATTTGAGCCTAACCTAACCTAACCTAACCTAACCTAACCTAACCAACGTAACCTAACCTAACCTCCCCAAATTGCAGGTACTGTAACCTATCGTGGATTAGAGTGATTTACGATCAAGTTTATGTGAGAAAACGAAATTTGGAGTCTCCTGGTTAAATTTGAGCCTAACCTAACCTAACCTAACCTAACCTAACCTAACCAACGTAACCTAACCTAACCTCCCCAAATTGCAGGTACTGTAACCTATCGTGGATTAGAGTGATTTACGATCAAGTTTATGTGAGAAAACGAAATTTGGAGTCTCCTGGTTAAATTTGAGCCTAACCTAACCTAACCTAACCTAACCTAACCTAACCTAACCTAACCAACGTAACCTAACCTAACCTCCCCAAATTGCAGGTACTGTAACCTATCGTGGATTAGAGTGATTTACGATCAAGTTTATGTGAGAAAACGAAATTTGGAGTCTCCTGGTTAAATTTGAGCCTAACCTAACCTAACCTAACCTAACCTAACCTAACCAACGTAACCTAACCTAACCTCCCCAAATTGCAGGTACTGTAACCTATCGTGGATTAGAGTGATTTACGATCAAGTTTATGTGAGAAAACGAAATTTGGAGTCTCCTGGTTAAATTTGAGCCTAACCTAACCTAACCTAACCTAACCTAACCTAACCAACGTAACCTAACCTAACCTCCCCAAATTGCAGGTACTGTAACCTATCGTGGATTAGAGTGATTTACGATCAAGTTTATGTGAGAAAACGAAATTTGGAGTCTCCTGGTTAAATTTGAGCCTAACCTAACCTAACCTAACCTAACCTAACCTAACCAACGTAACCTAACCTAACCTCCCCAAATTGCAGGTACTGTAACCTATCGTGGATTAGAGTGATTTACGATCAAGTTTATGTGAGAAAACGAAATTTGGAGTCTCCTGGTTAAATTTGAGCCTAACCTAACCTAACCTAACCTAACCTAACCTAACCAACGTAACCTAACCTAACCTCCCCAAATTGCAGGTACTGTAACCTATCGTGGATTAGAGTGATTTACGATCAAGTTTATGTGAGAAAACGAAATTTGGAGTCTCCTGGTTAAATTTGAGCCTAACCTAACCTAACCTAACCTAACCTAACCTAACCAACGTAACCTAACCTAACCTCCCCAAATTGCAGGTACTGTAACCTATCGTGGATTAGAGTGATTTACGATCAAGTTTATGTGAGAAAACGAAATTTGGAGTCTCCTGGTTAAATTTGAGCCTAACCTAACCTAACCTAACCTAACCTAACCTAACCAACGTAACCTAACCTAACCTCCCCAAATTGCAGGTACTGTAACCTATCGTGGATTAGAGTGATTTACGATCAAGTTTATGTGAGAAAACGAAATTTGGAGTCTCCTGGTTAAATTTGAGCCTAACCTAACCTAACCTAACCTAACCTAACCTAACCAACGTAACCTAACCTAACCTCCCCAAATTGCAGGTACTGTAACCTATCGTGGATTAGAGTGATTTACGATCAAGTTTATGTGAGAAAACGAAATTTGGAGTCTCCTGGTTAAATTTGAGCCTAACCTAACCTAACCTAACCTAACCTAACCTAACCAACGTAACCTAACCTAACCTCCCCAAATTGCAGGTACTGTAACCTATCGTGGATTAGAGTGATTTACGATCAAGTTTATGTGAGAAAACGAAATTTGGAGTCTCCTGGTTAAATTTGAGCCTAACCTAACCTAACCTAACCTAACCTAACCTAACCAACGTAACCTAACCTAACCTCCCCAAATTGCAGGTACTGTAACCTATCGTGGATTAGAGTGATTTACGATCAAGTTTATGTGAGAAAACGAAATTTGGAGTCTCCTGGTTAAATTTGAGCCTAACCTAACCTAACCTAACCTAACCTAACCTAACCTAACCTAACCTAACCAACGTAACCTAACCTAACCTCCCCAAATTGCAGGTACTGTAACCTATCGTGGATTAGAGTGATTTACGATCAAGTTTATGTGAGAAAACGAAATTTGGAGTCTCCTGGTTAAATTTGAGCCTAACCTAACCTAACCTAACCTAACCTAACCTAACCAACGTAACCTAACCTAACCTCCCCAAATTGCAGGTACTGTAACCTATCGTGGATTAGAGTGATTTACGATCAAGTTTATGTGAGAAAACGAAATTTGGAGTCTCCTGGTTAAATTTGAGCCTAACCTAACCTAACCTAACCTAACCTAACCTAACCAACGTAACCTAACCTAACCTCCCCAAATTGCAGGTACTGTAACCTATCGTGGATTAGAGTGATTTACGATCAAGTTTATGTGAGAAAACGAAATTTGGAGTCTCCTGGTTAAATTTGAGCCTAACCTAACCTAACCTAACCTAACCTAACCTAACCAACGTAACCTAACCTAACCTCCCCAAATTGCAGGTACTGTAACCTATCGTGGATTAGAGTGATTTACGATCAAGTTTATGTGAGAAAACGAAATTTGGAGTCTCCTGGTTAAATTTGAGCCTAACCTAACCTAACCTAACCTAACCTAACCTAACCAACGTAACCTAACCTAACCTCCCCAAATTGCAGGTACTGTAACCTATCGTGGATTAGAGTGATTTACGATCAAGTTTATGTGAGAAAACGATATTTGGAGTCTCCTGGTTAAATTTGAGCCTAACCTAACCTAACCTAACCTAACCTAACCTAACCAACGTAACCTAACCTAACCTCCCCAAATTGCAGGTACTGTAACCTATCGTGGATTAGAGTGATTTACGATCAAGTTTATGTGAGAAAACGAAATTTGGAGTCTCCTGGTTAAATTTGAGCCTAACCTAACCTAACCTAACCTAACCTAACCTAACCAACGTAACCTAACCTAACCTCCCCAAATTGCAGGTACTGTAACCTATCGTGGATTAGAGTGATTTACGATCAAGTTTATGTGAGAAAACGAAATTTGGAGTCTCCTGGTTAAATTTGAGCCTAACCTAACCTAACCTAACCTAACCTAACCTAACCAACGTAACCTAACCTAACCTCCCCAAATTGCAGGTACTGTAACCTATCGTGGATTAGAGTGATTTACGATCAAGTTTATGTGAGAAAACGAAATTTGGAGTCTCCTGGTTAAATTTGAGCCTAACCTAACCTAACCTAACCTAACCAACGTAACCTAACCTAACCTCCCCAAATTGCAGGTACTGTAACCTATCGTGGATTAGAGTGATTTACGATCGTTTATGTGAGAAAACGAAATTTGGAGTCTCCTGGTTAAATTTGAGCCTAACCTAACCTAACCTAACCTAACCTAACCTAACCAACGTAACCTAACCTAACCTCCCCAAATTGCAGGTACTGTAACCTATCGTGGATTAGAGTGATTTACGATCAAGTTTATGTGAGAAAACGAAATTTGGAGTCTCCTGGTTAAATTTGAGCCTAACCTAACCTAACCTAACCTAACCTAACCTAACCAACGTAACCTAACCTAACCTCCCCAAATTGCAGGTACTGTAACCTATCGTGGATTAGAGTGGAGTCTCCTGGTTAAATTTGAGCCTAACCTAACCTAACCTAACCTAACCTAACCTAACCTAACCTAACCAACGTAACCTAACCTAACCTCCCCAAATTGCAGGTACTGTAACCTATCGTGGATTAGAGTGATTTACGATCAAGTTTATGTGAGAAAACGAAATTTGGAGTCTCCTGGTTAAATTTGAGCCTAACCTAACCTAACCTAACCTAACCTAACCTAACCTAACCAACGTAACCTAACCTAACCTCCCCAAATTGCAGGTACTGTAACCTATCGTGGATTAGAGTGATTTACGATCAAGTTTATGTGAGAAAACGAAATTTGGAGTCTCCTGGTTAAATTTGAGCCTAACCTAACCTAACCTAACCTAACCAACGTAACCTAACCTAACCTCCCCAAATTGCAGGTACTGTAACCTATCGTGGATTAGAGTGATTTACGATCAAGTTTATGTGAGAAAACGAAATTTGGAGTCTCCTGGTTAAATTTGAGCCTAACCTAACCTAACCTAACCTAACCAACGTAACCTAACCTAACCTCCCCAAATTGCAGGTACTGTAACCTATCGTGGATTAGAGTGATTTACGATCAAGTTTATGTGAGAAAACGAAATTTGGAGTCTCCTGGTTAAATTTGAGCCTAACCTAACCTAACCTAACCTAACCTAACCAACGTAACCTAACCTAACCTCCCCAAATTGCAGGTACTGTAACCTATCGTGGATTAGAGTGATTTACGATCAAGTTTATGTGAGAAAACGAAATTTGGAGTCTCCTGGTTAAATTTGAGCCTAACCTAACCTAACCTAACCTAACCTAACCTAACCAACGTAACCTAACCTAACCTCCCCAAATTGCAGGTACTGTAACCTATCGTGGATTAGAGTGATTTACGATCAAGTTTATGTGAGAAAACGAAATTTGGAGTCTCCTGGTTAAATTTGAGCCTAACCTAACCTAACCTAACCTAACCTAACCAACGTAACCTAACCTAACCTCCCCAAATTGCAGGTACTGTAACCTATCGTGGATTAGAGTGATTTACGATCAAGTTTATGTGAGAAAACGAAATTTGGAGTCTCCTGGTTAAATTTGAGCCTAACCTAACCTAACCTAACCTAACCTAACCTAACCAACGTAACCTAACCTAACCTCCCCAAATTGCAGGTACTGTAACCTATCGTGGATTAGAGTGATTTACGATCAAGTTTATGTGAGAAAACGAAATTTGGAGTCTCCTGGTTAAATTTGAGCCTAACCTAACCTAACCTAACCTAACCTAACCTAACCAACGTAACCTAACCTAACCTCCCCAAATTGCAGGTACTGTAACCTATCGTGGATTAGAGTGATTTACGATCAAGTTTATGTGAGAAAACGAAATTTGGAGTCTCCTGGTTAAATTTGAGCCTAACCTAACCTAACCTAACCTAACCTAACCTAACCAACGTAACCTAACCTAACCTCCCCAAATTGCAGGTACTGTAACCTATCGTGGATTAGAGTGATTTACGATCAAGTTTATGTGAGAAAACGAAATTTGGAGTCTCCTGGTTAAATTTGAGCCTAACCTAACCTAACCTAACCTAACCTAACCTAACCAACGTAACCTAACCTAACCTCCCCAAATTGCAGGTACTGTAACCTATCGTGGATTAGAGTGATTTACGATCAAGTTTATGTGAGAAAACGAAATTTGGAGTCTCCTGGTTAAATTTGAGCCTAACCTAACCTAACCTAACCTAACCTAACCTAACCAACGTAACCTAACCTAACCTCCCCAAATTGCAGGTACTGTAACCTATCGTGGATTAGAGTGATTTACGATCAAGTTTATGTGAGAAAACGAAATTTGGAGTCTCCTGGTTAAATTTGAG
Source organism: Penaeus vannamei (assembly GCF_042767895.1). Classification (NCBI taxonomy): domain Eukaryota; kingdom Metazoa; phylum Arthropoda; class Malacostraca; order Decapoda; family Penaeidae; genus Penaeus; species Penaeus vannamei. The sequence goes on along the minus strand of NC_091592.1, from coordinate 1,302,656 downwards.
CCTAACCTAACCTAACCTAACCTAACCTAACCTAACCAACGTAACCTAACCTAACCTCCCCAAATTGCAGGTACTGTAACCTATCGTGGATTAGAGTGATTTACGATCAAGTTTATGTGAGAAAACGAAATTTGGAGTCTCCTGGTTAAATTTGAGCCTAACCTAACCTAACCTAACCTAACCTAACCTAACCAACGTAACCTAACCTAACCTCCCCAAATTGCAGGTACTGTAACCTATCGTGGATTAGAGTGATTTACGATCAAGTTTATGTGAGAAAACGAAATTTGGAGTCTCCTGGTTAAATTTGAGCCTAACCTAACCTAACCTAACCTAACCTAACCTAACCAACGTAACCTAACCTAACCTCCCCAAATTGCAGGTACTGTAACCTATCGTGGATTAGAGTGATTTACGATCAAGTTTATGTGAGAAAACGAAATTTGGAGTCTCCTGGTTAAATTTGAGCCTAACCTAACCTAACCTAACCTAACCTAACCTAACCAACGTAACCTAACCTAACCTCCCCAAATTGCAGGTACTGTAACCTATCGTGGATTAGAGTGATTTACGATCAAGTTTATGTGAGAAAACGAAATTTGGAGTCTCCTGGTTAAATTTGAGCCTAACCTAACCTAACCTAACCTAACCTAACCTAACCAACGTAACCTAACCTAACCTCCCCAAATTGCAGGTACTGTAACCTATCGTGGATTAGAGTGATTTACGATCAAGTTTATGTGAGAAAACGAAATTTGGAGTCTCCTGGTTAAATTTGAGCCTAACCTAACCTAACCTAACCTAACCTAACCTAACCAACGTAACCTAACCTAACCTCCCCAAATTGCAGGTACTGTAACCTATCGTGGATTAGAGTGATTTACGATCAAGTTTATGTGAGAAAACGAAATTTGGAGTCTCCTGGTTAAATTTGAGCCTAACCTAACCTAACCTAACCTAACCTAACCTAACCAACGTAACCTAACCTAACCTCCCCAAATTGCAGGTACTGTAACCTATCGTGGATTAGAGTGATTTACGATCAAGTTTATGTGAGAAAACGAAATTTGGAGTCTCCTGGTTAAATTTGAGCCTAACCTAACCTAACCTAACCTAACCTAACCTAACCAACGTAACCTAACCTAACCTCCCCAAATTGCAGGTACTGTAACCTATCGTGGATTAGAGTGATTTACGATCAAGTTTATGTGAGAAAACGAAATTTGGAGTCTCCTGGTTAAATTTGAGCCTAACCTAACCTAACCTAACCAACGTAACCTAACCTAACCTCCCCAAATTGCAGGTACTGTAACCTATCGTGGATTAGAGTGATTTACGATCAAGTTTATGTGAGAAAACGAAATTTGGAGTCTCCTGGTTAAATTTGAGCCTAACCTAACCTAACCTAACCTAACCTAACCTAACCAACGTAACCTAACCTAACCTCCCCAAATTGCAGGTACTGTAACCTATCGTGGATTAGAGTGATTTACGATCAAGTTTATGTGAGAAAACGAAATTTGGAGTCTCCTGGTTAAATTTGAGCCTAACCTAACCTAACCTAACCTAACCTAACCTAACCAACGTAACCTAACCTAACCTCCCCAAATTGCAGGTACTGTAACCTATCGTGGATTAGAGTGATTTACGATCAAGTTTATGTGAGAAAACGAAATTTGGAGTCTCCTGGTTAAATTTGAGCCTAACCTAACCTAACCTAACCT
>NC_091592.1:1273896-1298896 GCF_042767895.1 Penaeus vannamei | reverse complement strand
ATCGTAAATCACTCTAATCCACGATAGGTTACAGTACCTGCAATTTGGGGAGGTTAGGTTAGGTTACGTTGGTTAGGTTAGGTTAGGTTAGGTTAGGTTAGGTTAGGCTCAAATTTAACCAGGAGACTCCAAATTTCGTTTTCTCACATAAACTTGATCGTAAATCACTCTAATCCACGATAGGTTACAGTACCTGCAATTTGGGGAGGTTAGGTTAGGTTACGTTGGTTAGGTTAGGTTAGGTTAGGTTAGGTTAGGTTAGGCTCAAATTTAACCAGGAGACTCCAAATTTCGTTTTCTCACATAAACTTGATCGTAAATCACTCTAATCCACGATAGGTTACAGTACCTGCAATTTGGGGAGGTTAGGTTAGGTTACGTTGGTTAGGTTAGGTTAGGTTAGGTTAGGTTAGGTTAGGCTCAAATTTAACCAGGAGACTCCAAATTTCGTTTTCTCACATAAACTTGATCGTAAATCACTCTAATCCACGATAGGTTACAGTACCTGCAATTTGGGGAGGTTAGGTTAGGTTACGTTGGTTAGGTTAGGTTAGGTTAGGTTAGGTTAGGTTAGGCTCAAATTTAACCAGGAGACTCCAAATTTCGTTTTCTCACATAAACTTGATCGTAAATCACTCTAATCCACGATAGGTTACAGTACCTGCAATTTGGGGAGGTTAGGTTAGGTTACGTTGGTTAGGTTAGGTTAGGTTAGGTTAGGTTAGGTTAGGCTCAAATTTAACCAGGAGACTCCAAATTTCGTTTTCTCACATAAACTTGATCGTAAATCACTCTAATCCACGATAGGTTACAGTACCTGCAATTTGGGGAGGTTAGGTTAGGTTACGTTGGTTAGGTTAGGTTAGGTTAGGTTAGGTTAGGTTAGGCTCAAATTTAACCAGGAGACTCCAAATTTCGTTTTCTCACATAAACTTGATCGTAAATCACTCTAATCCACGATAGGTTACAGTACCTGCAATTTGGGGAGGTTAGGTTAGGTTACGTTGGTTAGGTTAGGTTAGGTTAGGTTAGGTTAGGTTAGGCTCAAATTTAACCAGGAGACTCCAAATTTCGTTTTCTCACATAAACTTGATCGTAAATCACTCTAATCCACGATAGGTTACAGTACCTGCAATTTGGGGAGGTTAGGTTAGGTTACGTTGGTTAGGTTAGGTTAGGTTAGGTTAGGTTAGGTTAGGCTCAAATTTAACCAGGAGACTCCAAATTTCGTTTTCTCACATAAACTTGATCGTAAATCACTCTAATCCACGATAGGTTACAGTACCTGCAATTTGGGGAGGTTAGGTTAGGTTACGTTGGTTAGGTTAGGTTAGGTTAGGTTAGGTTAGGTTAGGCTCAAATTTAACCAGGAGACTCCAAATTTCGTTTTCTCACATAAACTTGATCGTAAATCACTCTAATCCACGATAGGTTACAGTACCTGCAATTTGGGGAGGTTAGGTTAGGTTACGTTGGTTAGGTTAGGTTAGGTTAGGTTAGGTTAGGTTAGGCTCAAATTTAACCAGGAGACTCCAAATTTCGTTTTCTCACATAAACTTGATCGTAAATCACTCTAATCCACGATAGGTTACAGTACCTGCAATTTGGGGAGGTTAGGTTAGGTTACGTTGGTTAGGTTAGGTTAGGTTAGGTTAGGTTAGGTTAGGCTCAAATTTAACCAGGAGACTCCAAATTTCGTTTTCTCACATAAACTTGATCGTAAATCACTCTAATCCACGATAGGTTACAGTACCTGCAATTTGGGGAGGTTAGGTTAGGTTACGTTGGTTAGGTTAGGTTAGGTTAGGTTAGGTTAGGTTAGGCTCACATTTAACCAGGAGACTCCAAATTTCGTTTTCTCACATAAACTTGATCGTAAATCACTCTAATCCACGATAGGTTACAGTACCTGCAATTTGGGGAGGTTAGGTTAGGTTACGTTGGTTAGGTTAGGTTAGGTTAGGTTAGGTTAGGTTAGGCTCAAATTTAACCAGGAGACTCCAAATTTCGTTTTCTCACATAAACTTGATCGTAAATCACTCTAATCCACGATAGGTTACAGTACCTGCAATTTGGGGAGGTTAGGTTAGGTTACGTTGGTTAGGTTAGGTTAGGTTAGGTTAGGTTAGGTTAGGCTCAAATTTAACCAGGAGACTCCAAATTTCGTTTTCTCACATAAACTTGATCGTAAATCACTCTAATCCACGATAGGTTACAGTACCTGCAATTTGGGGAGGTTAGGTTAGGTTACGTTGGTTAGGTTAGGTTAGGTTAGGTTAGGTTAGGTTAGGCTCAAATTTAACCAGGAGACTCCAAATTTCGTTTTCTCACATAAACTTGATCGTAAATCACTCTAATCCACGATAGGTTACAGTACCTGCAATTTGGGGAGGTTAGGTTAGGTTACGTTGGTTAGGTTAGGTTAGGTTAGGTTAGGTTAGGTTAGGCTCAAATTTAACCAGGAGACTCCAAATTTCGTTTTCTCACATAAACTTGATCGTAAATCACTCTAATCCACGATAGGTTACAGTACCTGCAATTTGGGGAGGTTAGGTTAGGTTACGTTGGTTAGGTTAGGTTAGGTTAGGTTAGGTTAGGTTAGGCTCAAATTTAACCAGGAGACTCCAAATTTCGTTTTCTCACATAAACTTGATCGTAAATCACTCTAATCCACGATAGGTTACAGTACCTGCAATTTGGGGAGGTTAGGTTAGGTTACGTTGGTTAGGTTAGGTTAGGTTAGGTTAGGTTAGGTTAGGCTCAAATTTAACCAGGAGACTCCAAATTTCGTTTTCTCACATAAACTTGATCGTAAATCACTCTAATCCACGATAGGTTACAGTACCTGCAATTTGGGGAGGTTAGGTTAGGTTACGTTGGTTAGGTTCGGTTCGGTTAGGTTAGGTTAGGTTAGGTTAGGTTAGGCTCAAATTTAACCAGGAGACTCCAAATTTCGTTTTCTCACATAAACTTGATCGTAAATCACTCTAATCCACGATAGGTTACAGTACCTGCAATTTGGGGAGGTTAGGTTAGGTTACGTTGGTTAGGTTAGGTTAGGTTAGGTTAGGTTAGGTTAGGCTCAAATTTAACCAGGAGACTCCAAATTTCGTTTTCTCACATAAACTTGATCGTAAATCACTCTAATCCACGATAGGTTACAGTACCTGCAATTTGGGGAGGTTAGGTTAGGTTACGTTGGTTAGGTTAGGTTAGGTTAGGTTAGGTTAGGCTCAAATTTAACCAGGAGACTCCAAATTTCGTTTTCTCACATAAACTTGATCGTAAATCACTCTAATCCACGATAGGTTACAGTACCTGCAATTTGGGGAGGTTAGGTTAGGTTACGTTGGTTAGGTTAGGTTAGGTTAGGTTTGGTTAGGCTCAAATTTAACCAGGAGACTCCAAATTTCGTTTTCTCACATAAACTTGATCGTAAATCACTCTAATCCACGATAGGTTACAGTACCTGCAATTTGGGGAGGTTAGGTTAGGTTACGTTGGTTAGGTTAGGTTAGGTTAGGTTAGGTTAGGTTAGGCTCAAATTTAACCAGGAGACTCCAAATTTCGTTTTCTCACATAAACTTGATCGTAAATCACTCTAATCCACGATAGGTTACAGTACCTGCAATTTGGGGAGGTTAGGTTAGGTTACGTTGGTTAGGTTAGGTTCGGTTAGGTTAGGTTAGGTTAGGCTCAAATTTAACCAGGAGACTCCAAATTTCGTTTTCTCACATAAACTTGATCGTAAATCACTCTAATCCACGATAGGTTACAGTACCTGCAATTTGGGGAGGTTAGGTTAGGTTACGTTGGTTAGGTTAGGTTAGGTTAGGTTAGGTTAGGTTAGGCTCAAATTTAACCAGGAGACTCCAAATTTCGTTTTCTCACATAAACTTGATCGTAAATCACTCTAATCCACGATAGGTTACAGTACCTGCAATTTGGGGAGGTTAGGTTAGGTTACGTTGGTTAGGTTAGGTTAGGTTAGGTTAGGTTAGGTTAGGCTCAAATTTAACCAGGAGACTCCAAATTTCGTTTTCTCACATAAACTTGATCGTAAATCACTCTAATCCACGATAGGTTACAGTACCTGCAATTTGGGGAGGTTAGGTTAGGTTACGTTGGTTAGGTTAGGTTAGGTTAGGTTAGGTTAGGTTAGGCTCAAATTTAACCAGGAGACTCCAAATTTCGTTTTCTCACATAAACTTGATCGTAAATCACTCTAATCCACGATAGGTTACAGTACCTGCAATTTGGGGAGGTTAGGTTAGGTTACGTTGGTTAGGTTAGGTTAGGTTAGGTTAGGTTAGGTTAGGCTCAAATTTAACCAGGAGACTCCAAATTTCGTTTCCTCACATAAACTTGATCGTAAATCACTCTAATCCACGATAGGTTACAGTACCTGCAATTTGGGGAGGTTAGGTTATGTTACGTTGGTTAGGTTCGGTTCGGTTAGGTTAGGTTAGGTTAGGTTAGGTTAGGCTCAAATTTAACCAGGAGACTCCAAATTTCGTTTTCTCACATAAACTTGATCGTAAATCACTCTAATCCACGATAGGTTACAGTACCTGCAATTTGGGGAGGTTAGGTTAGGTTACGTTGGTTAGGTTAGGTTAGGTTAGGTTAGGTTAGGTTAGGCTCAAATTTAACCAGGAGACTCCAAATTTCGTTTTCTCACATAAACTTGATCGTAAATCACTCTAATCCACGATAGGGTACAGTACCTGCAATTTGGGGAGGTTAGGTTAGGTTACGTTGGTTAGGTTAGGTTAGGTTAGGTTAGGTTAGGTTAGGCTCAAATTTAACCAGGAGACTCCAAATTTCGTTTTCTCACATAAACTTGATCGTAAATCACTCTAATCCACGATAGGTTACAGTACCTGCATTTGGGGAGGTTAGGTTAGGTTACGTTGGTTAGGTTAGGTTAGGTTAGGTTAGGTTAGGTTAGGCTCAAATTTAACCAGGAGACTCCAAATTTCGTTTTCTCACATAAACTTGATCGTAAATCACTCTAATCCACGATAGGTTACAGTACCTGCAATTTGGGGAGGTTAGGTTAGGTTACGTTGGTTAGGTTAGGTTAGGTTAGGTTAGGTTAGGTTAGGCTCAAATTTAACCAGGAGACTCCAAATTTCGTTTTCTCACATAAACTTGATCGTAAATCACTCTAATCCACGATAGGTTACAGTACCTGCAATTTGGGGAGGTTAGGTTAGGTTACGTTGGTTAGGTTCGGTTCGGTTAGGTTAGGTTAGGTTAGGTTAGGTTAGGCTCAAATTTAACCAGGAGACTCCAAATTTCGTTTTCTCACATAAACTTGATCGTAAATCACTCTAATCCACGATAGGTTACAGTACCTGCAATTTGGGGAGGTTAGGTTAGGTTACGTTGGTTAGGTTCGGTTCGGTTAGGTTAGGTTAGGTTAGGTTAGGTTAGGCTCAAATTTAACCAGGAGACTCCAAATTTCGTTTTTCACATAAACTTGATCGTAAATCACTCTAATCCACGATAGGTTACAGTACCTGCAATTTGGGGAGGTTAGGTTAGGTTACGTTGGTTAGGTTAGGTTCGGTTAGGTTAGGTTAGGTTAGGCTCAAATTTAACCAGGAGACTCCAAATTTCGTTTTCTCACATAAACTTGATCGTAAATCACTCTAATCCACGATAGGTTACAGTACCTGCAATTTGGGGAGGTTAGGTTAGGTTACGTTGGTTAGGTTAGGTTAGGTTAGGTTAGGTTAGGTTAGGCTCAAATTTAACCAGGAGACTCCAAATTTCGTTTTCTCACATAAGATTGATCGTAAATCACTCTAATCCACGATAGGTTACAGTACCTGCAATTTGGGGAGGTTAGGTTAGGTTACGTTGGTTAGGTTAGGTTAGGTTAGGTTAGGTTAGGTTAGGTTAGGCTAGGCTCAAATTTAACCAGGAGACTCCAAATTTCGTTTTCTCACATAAACTTGATCGTAAATCACTCTAATCTACGATAGGTTACAGTACCTGCAATTTGGGGAGGTTAGGTTAGGTTACGTTGGTTAGGTTAGGTTAGGTTAGGTTAGGTTAGGTTAGGTTAGGTTAGGCTCAAATTTAACCAGGAGACTCCAAATTTCGTTTTCTCACATAAACTTGATCGTAAATCACTCTAATCCACGATAGGTTACAGTACCTGCAATTTGGGGAGGTTAGGTTAGGTTACGTTGGTTAGGTTAGGTTAGGTTAGGTTAGGTTAGGTTAGGCTCAAATTTAACCAGGAGACTCCAAATTTCGTTTTCTCACATAAACTTGATCGTAAATCACTCTAATCCACGATAGGTTACAGTACCTGCAATTTGGGGAGGTTAGGTTAGGTTACGTTGGTTAGGTTAGGTTAGGTTAGGTTAGGTTAGGTTAGGCTCAAATTTAACCAGGAGACTCCAAATTTCGTTTTCTCACATAAACTTGATCGTAAATCACTCTAATCCACGATAGGTTACAGTACCTGCAATTTGGGGAGGTTAGGTTAGGTTACGTTGGTTAGGTTAGGTTAGGTTAGGTTAGGTTAGGTTAGGCTCAAATTTAACCAGGAGACTCCAAATTTCGTTTTCTCACATAAACTTGATCGTAAATCACTCTAATCCACGATAGGTTACAGTACCTGCAATTTGGGGAGGTTAGGTTAGGTTACGTTGGTTAGGTTAGGTTAGGTTAGGTTAGGTTAGGTTAGGCTCAAATTTAACCAGGAGACTCCAAATTTCGTTTTCTCACATAAACTTGATCGTAAATCACTCTAATCCACGATAGGTTACAGTACCTGCAATTTGGGGAGGTTAGGTTAGGTTACGTTGGTTAGGTTAGGTTAGGTTAGGTTAGGTTAGGCTCAAATTTAACCAGGAGACTCCAAATTTCGTTTTCTCACATAAACTTGATCGTAAATCACTCTAATCCACGATAGGTTACAGTACCTGCAATTTGGGGAGGTTAGGTTAGGTTACGTTGGTTAGGTTAGGTTAGGTTAGGTTAGGTTAGGTTAGGCTCAAATTTAACCAGGAGACTCCACATTTCGTTTTCTCACATAAACTTGATCGTAAATCACTCTAATCCACGATAGGTTACAGTACCTGCAATTTGGGGAGGTTAGGTTAGGTTACGTTGGTTAGGTTAGGTTAGGTTAGGTTAGGTTAGGTTAGGCTCAAATTTAACCAGGAGACTCCAAATTTCGTTTTCTCACATAAACTTGATCGTAAATCACTCTAATCCACGATAGGTTACAGTACCTGCAATTTGGGGAGGTTAGGTTAGGTTACGTTGGTTAGGTTAGGTTAGGTTAGGTTAGGTTAGGTTAGGCTCAAATTTAACCAGGAGACTCCAAATTTCGTTTTCTCACATAAACTTGATCGTAAATCACTCTAATCCACGATAGGTTACAGTACCTGCAATTTGGGGAGGTTAGGTTAGGTTACGTTGGTTAGGTTAGGTTAGGTTAGGTTAGGTTAGGTTAGGCTCAAATTTAACCAGGAGACTCCAAATTTCGTTTTCTCACATAAACTTGATCGTAAATCACTCTAATCCACGATAGGTTACAGTACCTGCAATTTGGGGAGGTTAGGTTAGGTTACGTTGGTTAGGTTAGGTTAGGTTAGGTTAGGTTAGGTTAGGCTCAAATTTAACCAGGAGACTCCAAATTTCGTTTTCTCACATAAACTTGATCGTAAATCACTCTAATCCACGATAGGTTACAGTACCTGCAATTTGGGGAGGTTAGGTTAGGTTACGTTGGTTAGGTTAGGTTAGGTTAGGTTAGGTTAGGTTAGGCTCAAATTTAACCAGGAGACTCCAAATTTCGTTTTCTCACATAAACTTGATCGTAAATCACTCTAATCCACGATAGGTTACAGTACCTGCAATTTGGGGAGGTTAGGTTAGGTTACGTTGGTTAGGTTAGGTTAGGTTAGGTTAGGTTAGGTTAGGCTCAAATTTAACCAGGAGACTCCAAATTTCGTTTTCTCACATAAACTTGATCGTAAATCACTCTAATCCACGATAGGTTACAGTACCTGCAATTTGGGGAGGTTAGGTTAGGTTACGTTGGTTAGGTTAGGTTAGGTTAGGTTAGGTTAGGTTAGGCTCAAATTTAACCAGGAGACTCCAAATTTCGTTTTCTCACATAAACTTGATCGTAAATCACTCTAATCCACGATAGGTTACAGTACCTGCAATTTGGGGAGGTTAGGTTAGGTTACGTTGGTTAGGTTAGGTTAGGTTAGGTTAGGTTAGGTTAGGCTCAAATTTAACCAGGAGACTCCAAATTTCGTTTTCTCACATAAACTTGATCGTAAATCACTCTAATCCACGATAGGTTACAGTACCTGCAATTTGGGGAGGTTAGGTTAGGTTACGTTGGTTAGGTTAGGTTAGGTTAGGTTAGGTTAGGTTAGGCTCAAATTTAACCAGGAGACTCCAAATTTCGTTTTCTCACATAAACTTGATCGTAAATCACTCTAATCCACGATAGGTTACAGTACCTGCAATTTGGGGAGGTTAGGTTAGGTTACGTTGGTTAGGTTAGGTTCGGTTAGGTTAGGTTAGGTTAGGTTAGGTTAGGCTCAAATTTAACCAGGAGACTCCAAATTTCGTTTTCTCACATAAACTTGATCGTAAATCACTCTAATCCACGATAGGTTACAGTACCTGCAATTTGGGGAGGTTAGGTTAGGTTACGTTGGTTAGGTTAGGTTAGGTTAGGTTAGGTTAGGTTAGGCTCAAATTTAACCAGGAGACTCCAAATTTCGTTTTCTCACATAAACTTGATCGTAAATCACTCTAATCCACGATAGGTTACAGTACCTGCAATTTGGGGAGGTTAGGTTAGGTTACGTTGGTTAGGTTAGGTTAGGTTAGGTTAGGTTAGGTTAGGCTCAAATTTAACCAGGAGACTCCAAATTTCGTTTTCTCACATAAACTTGATCGTAAATCACTCTAATCCACGATAGGTTACAGTACCTGCAATTTGGGGAGGTTAGGTTAGGTTACGTTGGTTAGGTTAGGTTAGGTTAGGTTAGGTTAGGTTAGGCTCAAATTTAACCAGGAGACTCCAAATTTCGTTTTCTCACATAAACTTGATCGTAAATCACTCTAATCCACGATAGGTTACAGTACCTGCAATTTGGGGAGGTTAGGTTAGGTTACGTTGGTTAGGTTAGGTTAGGTTAGGTTAGGTTAGGTTAGGCTCAAATTTAACCAGGAGACTCCAAATTTCGTTTTCTCACATAAACTTGATCGTAAATCACTCTAATCCACGATAGGTTACAGTACCTGCAATTTGGGGAGGTTAGGTTAGGTTACGTTGGTTAGGTTAGGTTAGGTTAGGTTAGGTTAGGTTAGGCTCAAATTTAACCAGGAGACTCCAAATTTCGTTTTCTCACATAAACTTGATCGTAAATCACTCTAATCCACGATAGGTTACAGTACCTGCAATTTGGGGAGGTTAGGTTAGGTTACGTTGGTTAGGTTAGGTTAGGTTAGGTTAGGTTAGGTTAGGCTCAAATTTAACCAGGAGACTCCAAATTTCGTTTTCTCACATAAACTTGATCGTAAATCACTCTAATCCACGATAGGTTACAGTACCTGCAATTTGGGGAGGTTAGGTTAGGTTACGTTGGTTAGGTTAGGTTAGGTTAGGTTAGGTTAGGTTAGGCTCAAATTTAACCAGGAGACTCCAAATTTCGTTTTCTCACATAAACTTGATCGTAAATCACTCTAATCCACGATAGGTTACAGTACCTGCAATTTGGGGAGGTTAGGTTAGGTTACGTTGGTTAGGTTAGGTTAGGTTAGGTTAGGTTAGGTTAGGCTCAAATTTAACCAGGAGACTCCAAATTTCGTTTTCTCACATAAACTTGATCGTAAATCACTCTAATCCACGATAGGTTACAGTACCTGCAATTTGGGGAGGTTAGGTTAGGTTACGTTGGTTAGGTTAGGTTAGGTTAGGTTAGGTTAGGTTAGGCTCAAATTTAACCAGGAGACTCCAAATTTCGTTTTCTCACATAAACTTGATCGTAAATCACTCTAATCCACGATAGGTTACAGTACCTGCAATTTGGGGAGGTTAGGTTAGGTTACGTTGGTTAGGTTAGGTTAGGTTAGGTTAGGTTAGGTTAGGCTCAAATTTAACCAGGAGACTCCAAATTTCGTTTTCTCACATAAACTTGATCGTAAATCACTCTAATCCACGATAGGTTACAGTACCTGCAATTTGGGGAGGTTAGGTTAGGTTACGTTGGTTAGGTTAGGTTAGGTTAGGTTAGGTTAGGTTAGGCTCAAATTTAACCAGGAGACTCCAAATTTCGTTTTCTCACATAAACTTGATCGTAAATCACTCTAATCCACGATAGGTTACAGTACCTGCAATTTGGGCAGGTTAGGTTAGGTTACGTTGGTTAGGTTAGGTTAGGTTAGGTTAGGTTAGGTTAGGCTCAAATTTAACCAGGAGACTCCAAATTTCGTTTTCTCACATAAACTTGATCGTAAATCACTCTAATCCACGATAGGTTACAGTACCTGCAATTTGGGGAGGTTAGGTTAGGTTACGTTGGTTAGGTTAGGTTAGGTTAGGTTAGGTTAGGTTAGGCTCAAATTTAACCAGGAGACTCCAAATTTCGTTTTCTCACATAAACTTGATCGTAAATCACTCTAATCCACGATAGGTTACAGTACCTGCAATTTGGGGAGGTTAGGTTAGGTTACGTTGGTTAGGTTAGGTTAGGTTAGGTTAGGTTAGGTTAGGCTCAAATTTAACCAGGAGACTCCAAATTTCGTTTTCTCACATAAACTTGATCGTAAATCACTCTAATCCACGATAGGTTACAGTACCTGCAATTTGGGGAGGTTAGGTTAGGTTACGTTGGTTAGGTTAGGTTAGGTTAGGTTAGGTTAGGTTAGGCTCAAATTTAACCAGGAGACTCCAAATTTCGTTTTCTCACATAAACTTGATCGTAAATCACTCTAATCCACGATAGGTTACAGTACCTGCAATTTGGGGAGGTTAGGTTAGGTTACGTTGGTTAGGTTAGGTTAGGTTAGGTTAGGTTAGGTTAGGCTCAAATTTAACCAGGAGACTCCAAATTTCGTTTTCTCACATAAACTTGATCGTAAATCACTCTAATCCACGATAGGTTACAGTACCTGCAATTTGGGGAGGTTAGGTTAGGTTACGTTGGTTAGGTTAGGTTAGGTTAGGTTAGGTTAGGTTAGGCTCAAATTTAACCAGGAGACTCCAAATTTCGTTTTCTCACATAAACTTGATCGTAAATCACTCTAATCCACGATAGGTTACAGTACCTGCAATTTGGGGAGGTTAGGTTAGGTTACGTTGGTTAGGTTAGGTTAGGTTAGGTTAGGTTAGGTTAGGCTCAAATTTAACCAGGAGACTCCAAATTTCGTTTTCTCAGATAAACTTGATCGTAAATCACTCTAATCCACGATAGGTTACAGTACCTGCAATTTGGGGAGGTTAGGTTAGGTTACGTTGGTTAGGTTAGGTTAGGTTAGGTTAGGTTAGGTTAGGCTCAAATTTAACCAGGAGACTCCAAATTTCGTTTTCTCACATAAACTTGATCGTAAATCACTCTAATCCACGATAGGTTACAGTACCTGCAATTTGGGGAGGTTAGGTTAGGTTACGTTGGTTAGGTTAGGTTAGGTTAGGTTAGGTTAGGTTAGGCTCAAATTTAACCAGGAGACTCCAAATTTCGTTTTCTCACATAAACTTGATCGTAAATCACTCTAATCCACGATAGGTTACAGTACCTGCAATTTGGGGAGGTTAGGTTAGGTTACGTTGGTTAGGTTAGGTTAGGTTAGGTTAGGTTAGGTTAGGCTCAAATTTAACCAGGAGACTCCAAATTTCGTTTTCTCACATAAACTTGATCGTAAATCACTCTAATCCACGATAGGTTACAGTACCTGCAATTTGGGGAGGTTAGGTTAGGTTACGTTGGTTAGGTTAGGTTAGGTTAGGTTAGGTTAGGTTAGGCTCAAATTTAACCAGGAGACTCCAAATTTCGTTTTCTCACATAAACTTGATCGTAAATCACTCTAATCCACGATAGGTTACAGTACCTGCAATTTGGGGAGGTTAGGTTAGGTTACGTTGGTTAGGTTAGGTTAGGTTAGGTTAGGTTAGGTTAGGCTCAAATTTAACCAGGAGACTCCAAATTTCGTTTTCTCACATAAACTTGATCGTAAATCACTCTAATCCACGATAGGTTACAGTACCTGCAATTTGGGGAGGTTAGGTTAGGTTACGTTGGTTAGGTTAGGTTAGGTTAGGTTAGGTTAGGTTAGGCTCAAATTTAACCAGGAGACTCCAAATTTCGTTTTCTCACATAAACTTGATCGTAAATCACTCTAATCCACGATAGGTTACAGTACCTGCAATTTGGGGAGGTTAGGTTAGGTTACGTTGGTTAGGTTAGGTTAGGTTAGGTTAGGTTAGGTTAGGCTCAAATTTAACCAGGAGACTCCAAATTTCGTTTTCTCACATAAACTTGATCGTAAATCACTCTAATCCACGATAGGTTACAGTACCTGCAATTTGGGGAGGTTAGGTTAGGTTACGTTGGTTAGGTTAGGTTAGGTTAGGTTAGGTTAGGTTAGGCTCAAATTTAACCAGGAGACTCCAAATTTCGTTTTCTCACATAAACTTGATCGTAAATCACTCTAATCCACGATAGGTTACAGTACCTGCAATTTGGGGAGGTTAGGTTAGGTTACGTTGGTTAGGTTAGGTTAGGTTAGGTTAGGTTAGGTTAGGCTCAAATTTAACCAGGAGACTCCAAATTTCGTTTTCTCACATAAACTTGATCGTAAATCACTCTAATCCACGATAGGTTACAGTACCTGCAATTTGGGGAGGTTAGGTTAGGTTACGTTGGTTAGGTTAGGTTAGGTTAGGTTAGGTTAGGTTAGGCTCAAATTTAACCAGGAGACTCCAAATTTCGTTTTCTCACATAAACTTGATCGTAAATCACTCTAATCCACGATAGGTTACAGTACCTGCAATTTGGGGAGGTTAGGTTAGGTTACGTTGGTTAGGTTAGGTTAGGTTAGGTTAGGTTAGGTTAGGCTCAAATTTAACCAGGAGACTCCAAATTTCGTTTTCTCACATAAACTTGATCGTAAATCACTCTAATCCACGATAGGTTACAGTACCTGCAATTTGGGGAGGTTAGGTTAGGTTACGTTGGTTAGGTTAGGTTAGGTTAGGTTAGGTTAGGTTAGGCTCAAATTTAACCAGGAGACTCCAAATTTCGTTTTCTCACATAAACTTGATCGTAAATCACTCTAATCCACGATAGGTTACAGTACCTGCAATTTGGGGAGGTTAGGTTAGGTTACGTTGGTTAGGTTAGGTTAGGTTAGGTTAGGTTAGGTTAGGCTCAAATTTAACCAGGAGACTCCAAATTTCGTTTTCTCACATAAACTTGATCGTAAATCACTCTAATCCACGATAGGTTACAGTACCTGCAATTTGGGGAGGTTAGGTTAGGTTACGTTGGTTAGGTTAGGTTAGGTTAGGTTAGGTTAGGTTAGGCTCAAATTTAACCAGGAGACTCCAAATTTCGTTTTCTCACATAAACTTGATCGTAAATCACTCTAATCCACGATAGGTTACAGTACCTGCAATTTGGGGAGGTTAGGTTAGGTTACGTTGGTTAGGTTAGGTTAGGTTAGGTTAGGTTAGGTTAGGCTCAAATTTAACCAGGAGACTCCAAATTTCGTTTTCTCACATAAACTTGATCGTAAATCACTCTAATCCACGATAGGTTACAGTACCTGCAATTTGGGGAGGTTAGGTTAGGTTACGTTGGTTAGGTTAGGTTAGGTTAGGTTAGGTTAGGTTAGGCTCAAATTTAACCAGGAGACTCCAAATTTCGTTTTCTCACATAAACTTGATCGTAAATCACTCTAATCCACGATAGGTTACAGTACCTGCAATTTGGGGAGGTTAGGTTAGGTTACGTTGGTTAGGTTAGGTTAGGTTAGGTTAGGTTAGGTTAGGCTCAAATTTAACCAGGAGACTCCAAATTTCGTTTTCTCACATAAACTTGATCGTAAATCACTCTAATCCACGATAGGTTACAGTACCTGCAATTTGGGGAGGTTAGGTTAGGTTACGTTGGTTAGGTTAGGTTAGGTTAGGTTAGGTTAGGTTAGGCTCAAAGTTAACCAGGAGACTCCAAATTTCGTTTTCTCACATAAACTTGATCGTAAATCACTCTAATCCACGATAGGTTACAGTACCTGCAATTTGGGGAGGTTAGGTTAGGTTACGTTGGTTAGGTTAGGTTAGGTTAGGTTAGGTTAGGTTAGGCTCAAATTTAACCAGGAGACTCCAAATTTCGTTTTCTCACATAAACTTGATCGTAAATCACTCTAATCCACGATAGGTTACAGTACCTGCAATTTGGGGAGGTTAGGTTAGGTTACGTTGGTTAGGTTAGGTTAGGTTAGGTTAGGTTAGGTTAGGCTCAAATTTAACCAGGAGACTCCAAATTTCGTTTTCTCACATAAACTTGATCGTAAATCACTCTAATCCACGATAGGTTACAGTACCTGCAATTTGGGGAGGTTAGGTTAGGTTACGTTGGTTAGGTTAGGTTAGGTTAGGTTAGGTTAGGTTAGGCTCAAATTTAACCAGGAGACTCCAAATTTCGTTTTCTCACATAAACTTGATCGTAAATCACTCTAATCCACGATAGGTTACAGTACCTGCAATTTGGGGAGGTTAGGTTAGGTTACGTTGGTTAGGTTAGGTTAGGTTAGGTTAGGTTAGGTTAGGCTCAAATTTAACCAGGAGACTCCAAATTTCGTTTTCTCACATAAACTTGATCGTAAATCACTCTAATCCACGATAGGTTACAGTACCTGCAATTTGGGGAGGTTAGGTTAGGTTACGTTGGTTAGGTTAGGTTAGGTTAGGTTAGGTTAGGTTAGGCTCAAATTTAACCAGGAGACTCCAAATTTCGTTTTCTCACATAAACTTGATCGTAAATCACTCTAATCCACGATAGGTTACAGTACCTGCAATTTGGGGAGGTTAGGTTAGGTTACGTTGGTTAGGTTAGGTTAGGTTAGGTTAGGTTAGGTTAGGCTCAAATTTAACCAGGAGACTCCAAATTTCGTTTTCTCACATAAACTTGATCGTAAATCACTCTAATCCACGATAGGTTACAGTACCTGCAATTTGGGGAGGTTAGGTTAGGTTACGTTGGTTAGGTTAGGTTAGGTTAGGTTAGGTTAGGTTAGGCTCAAATTTAACCAGGAGACTCCAAATTTCGTTTTCTCACATAAACTTGATCGTAAATCACTCTAATCCACGATAGGTTACAGTACCTGCAATTTGGGGAGGTTAGGTTAGGTTACGTTGGTTAGGTTAGGTTAGGTTAGGTTAGGTTAGGTTAGGCTCAAATTTAACCAGGAGACTCCAAATTTCGTTTTCTCACATAAACTTGATCGTAAATCACTCTAATCCACGATAGGTTACAGTACCTGCAATTTGGGGAGGTTAGGTTAGGTTACGTTGGTTAGGTTAGGTTCGGTTAGGTTAGGTTAGGTTAGGCTCAAATTTAACCAGGAGACTCCAAATTTCGTTTTCTCACATAAACTTGATCGTAAATCACTCTAATCCACGATAGGTTACAGTACCTGCAATTTGGGGAGGTTAGGTTAGGTTACGTTGGTTAGGTTAGGTTAGGTTAGGTTAGGTTAGGTTAGGCTCAAATTTAACCAGGAGACTCCAAATTTCGTTTTCTCACATAAACTTGATCGTAAATCACTCTAATCCACGATAGGTTACAGTACCTGCAATTTGGGGAGGTTAGGTTAGGTTACGTTGGTTAGGTTAGGTTAGGTTAGGTTAGGTTAGGTTAGGCTCAAATTTAACCAGGAGACTCCAAATTTCGTTTTCTCACATAAACTTGATCGTAAATCACTCTAATCCACGATAGGTTACAGTACCTGCAATTTGGGGAGGTTAGGTTAGGTTACGTTGGTTAGGTTAGGTTAGGTTAGGTTAGGTTAGGTTAGGCTCAAATTTAACCAGGAGACTCCAAATTTCGTTTTCTCACATAAACTTGATCGTAAATCACTCTAATCCACGATAGGTTACAGTACCTGCAATTTGGGGAGGTTAGGTTAGGTTACGTTGGTTAGGTTAGGTTAGGTTAGGTTAGGTTAGGTTAGGCTCAAATTTAACCAGGAGACTCCAAATTTCGTTTTCTCACATAAACTTGATCGTAAATCACTCTAATCCACGATAGGTTACAGTACCTGCAATTTGGGGAGGTTAGGTTAGGTTACGTTGGTTAGGTTAGGTTAGGTTAGGTTAGGTTAGGTTAGGCTCAAATTTAACCAGGAGACTCCAAATTTCGTTTTCTCACATAAACTTGATCGTAAATCACTCTAATCCACGATAGGTTACAGTACCTGCAATTTGGGGAGGTTAGGTTAGGTTACGTTGGTTAGGTTAGGTTAGGTTAGGTTAGGTTAGGTTAGGCTCAAATTTAACCAGGAGACTCCAAATTTCGTTTTCTCACATAAACTTGATCGTAAATCACTCTAATCCACGATAGGTTACAGTACCTGCAATTTGGGGAGGTTAGGTTAGGTTACGTTGGTTAGGTTAGGTTAGGTTAGGTTAGGTTAGGTTAGGCTCAAATTTAACCAGGAGACTCCAAATTTCGTTTTCTCACATAAACTTGATCGTAAATCACTCTAATCCACGATAGGTTACAGTACCTGCAATTTGGGGAGGTTAGGTTAGGTTACGTTGGTTAGGTTAGGTTAGGTTAGGTTAGGTTAGGTTAGGCTCAAATTTAACCAGGAGACTCCAAATTTCGTTTTCTCACATAAACTTGATCGTAAATCACTCTAATCCACGATAGGTTACAGTACCTGCAATTTGGGGAGGTTAGGTTAGGTTACGTTGGTTAGGTTAGGTTAGGTTAGGTTAGGTTAGGTTAGGCTCAAATTTAACCAGGAGACTCCAAATTTCGTTTTCTCACATAAACTTGATCGTAAATCACTCTAATCCACGATAGGTTACAGTACCTGCAATTTGGGGAGGTTAGGTTAGGTTACGTTGGTTAGGTTAGGTTAGGTTAGGTTAGGTTAGGTTAGGCTCAAATTTAACCAGGAGACTCCAAATTTCGTTTTCTCACATAAACTTGATCGTAAATCACTCTAATCCACGATAGGTTACAGTACCTGCAATTTGGGGAGGTTAGGTTAGGTTACGTTGGTTAGGTTAGGTTAGGTTAGGTTAGGTTAGGTTAGGCTCAAATTTAACCAGGAGACTCCAAATTTCGTTTTCTCACATAAACTTGATCGTAAATCACTCTAATCCACGATAGGTTACAGTACCTGCAATTTGGGGAGGTTAGGTTAGGTTACGTTGGTTAGGTTAGGTTAGGTTAGGTTAGGTTAGGTTAGGCTCAAATTTAACCAGGAGACTCCAAATTTCGTTTTCTCACATAAACTTGATCGTAAATCACTCTAATCCACGATAGGTTACAGTACCTGCAATTTGGGGAGGTTAGGTTAGGTTACGTTGGTTAGGTTAGGTTAGGTTAGGTTAGGTTAGGTTAGGCTCAAATTTAACCAGGAGACTCCAAATTTCGTTTTCTCACATAAACTTGATCGTAAATCACTCTAATCCACGATAGGTTACAGTACCTGCAATTTGGGGAGGTTAGGTTAGGTTACGTTGGTTAGGTTAGGTTAGGTTAGGTTAGGTTAGGTTAGGCTCAAATTTAACCAGGAGACTCCAAATTTCGTTTTCTCACATAAACTTGATCGTAAATCACTCTAATCCACGATAGGTTACAGTACCTGCAATTTGGGGAGGTTAGGTTAGGTTACGTTGGTTAGGTTAGGTTAGGTTAGGTTAGGTTAGGTTAGGTTAGGCTCAAATTTAACCAGGAGACTCCAAATTTCGTTTTCTCACATAAACTTGATCGTAAATCACTCTAATCCACGATAGGTTACAGTACCTGCAATTTGGGGAGGTTAGGTTAGGTTACGTTGGTTAGGTTAGGTTAGGTTAGGTTAGGTTAGGTTAGGCTCAAATTTAACCAGGAGACTCCAAATTTCGTTTTCTCACATAAACTTGATCGTAAATCACTCTAATCCACGATAGGTTACAGTACCTGCAATTTGGGGAGGTTAGGTTAGGTTACGTTGGTTAGGTTAGGTTAGGTTAGGTTAGGTTAGGCTCAAATTTAACCAGGAGACTCCAAATTTCGTTTTCTCACATAAACTTGATCGTAAATCACTCTAATCCACGATAGGTTACAGTACCTGCAATTTGGGGAGGTTAGGTTAGGTTACGTTGGTTAGGTTAGGTTAGGTTAGGTTAGGTTAGGTTAGGCTCAAATTTAACCAGGAGACTCCAAATTTCGTTTTCTCACATAAACTTGATCGTAAATCACTCTAATCCACGATAGGTTACAGTACCTGCAATTTGGGGAGGTTAGGTTAGGTTACGTTGGTTAGGTTAGGTTAGGTTAGGTTAGGTTAGGTTAGGCTCAAATTTAACCAGGAGACTCCAAATTTCGTTTTCTCACATAAACTTGATCGTAAATCACTCTAATCCACGATAGGTTACAGTACCTGCAATTTGGGGAGGTTAGGTTAGGTTACGTTGGTTAGGTTAGGTTAGGTTAGGTTAGGTTAGGTTAGGCTCAAATTTAACCAGGAGACTCCAAATTTCGTTTTCTCACATAAACTTGATCGTAAATCACTCTAATCCACGATAGGTTACAGTACCTGCAATTTGGGGAGGTTAGGTTAGGTTACGTTGGTTAGGTTAGGTTAGGTTAGGTTAGGTTAGGTTAGGCTCAAATTTAACCAGGAGACTCCAAATTTCGTTTTCTCACATAAACTTGATCGTAAATCACTCTAATCCACGATAGGTTACAGTACCTGCAATTTGGGGAGGTTAGGTTAGGTTACGTTGGTTAGGTTAGGTTAGGTTAGGTTAGGTTAGGTTAGGCTCAAATTTAACCAGGAGACTCCAAATTTCGTTTTCTCACATAAACTTGATCGTAAATCACTCTAATCCACGATAGGTTACAGTACCTGCAATTTGGGGAGGTTAGGTTAGGTTACGTTGGTTAGGTTAGGTTAGGTTAGGTTAGGTTAGGTTAGGCTCAAATTTAACCAGGAGACTCCAAATTTCGTTTTCTCACATAAACTTGATCGTAAATCACTCTAATCCACGATAGGTTACAGTACCTGCAATTTGGGGAGGTTAGGTTAGGTTACGTTGGTTAGGTTAGGTTAGGTTAGGTTAGGTTAGGTTAGGCTCAAATTTAACCAGGAGACTCCAAATTTCGTTTTCTCACATAAACTTGATCGTAAATCACTCTAATCCACGATAGGTTACAGTACCTGCAATTTGGGGAGGTTAGGTTAGGTTACGTTGGTTAGGTTAGGTTAGGTTAGGTTAGGTTAGGTTAGGCTCAAATTTAACCAGGAGACTCCAAATTTCGTTTTCTCACATAAACTTGATCGTAAATCACTCTAATCCACGATAGGTTACAGTACCTGCAATTTGGGGAGGTTAGGTTAGGTTACGTTGGTTAGGTTAGGTTAGGTTAGGTTAGGTTAGGTTAGGCTCAAATTTAACCAGGAGACTCCAAATTTCGTTTTCTCACATAAACTTGATCGTAAATCACTCTAATCCACGATAGGTTACAGTACCTGCAATTTGGGGAGGTTAGGTTAGGTTACGTTGGTTAGGTTAGGTTAGGTTAGGTTAGGTTAGGTTAGGCTCAAATTTAACCAGGAGACTCCAAATTTCGTTTTCTCACATAAACTTGATCGTAAATCACTCTAATCCACGATAGGTTACAGTACCTGCAATTTGGGGAGGTTAGGTTAGGTTACGTTGGTTAGGTTAGGTTAGGTTAGGTTAGGTTAGGTTAGGCTCAAATTTAACCAGGAGACTCCAAATTTCGTTTTCTCACATAAACTTGATCGTAAATCACTCTAATCCACGATAGGTTACAGTACCTGCAATTTGGGGAGGTTAGGTTAGGTTACGTTGGTTAGGTTAGGTTAGGTTAGGTTAGGTTAGGTTAGGCTCAAATTTAACCAGGAGACTCCAAATTTCGTTTTCTCACATAAACTTGATCGTAAATCACTCTAATCCACGATAGGTTACAGTACCTGCAATTTGGGGAGGTTAGGTTAGGTTACGTTGGTTAGGTTAGGTTAGGTTAGGTTAGGTTAGGTTAGGCTCAAATTTAACCAGGAGACTCCAAATTTCGTTTTCTCACATAAACTTGATCGTAAATCACTCTAATCCACGATAGGTTACAGTACCTGCAATTTGGGGAGGTTAGGTTAGGTTACGTTGGTTAGGTTAGGTTAGGTTAGGTTAGGTTAGGTTAGGTTAGGTTAGGCTCAAATTTAACCAGGAGACTCCAAATTTCGTTTTCTCACATAAACTTGATCGTAAATCACTCTAATCCACGATAGGTTACAGTACCTGCAATTTGGGGAGGTTAGGTTAGGTTACGTTGGTTAGGTTAGGTTAGGTTAGGTTAGGTTAGGTTAGGCTCAAATTTAACCAGGAGACTCCAAATTTCGTTTTCTCACATAAACTTGATCGTAAATCACTCTAATCCACGATAGGTTACAGTACCTGCAATTTGGGGAGGTTAGGTTAGGTTACGTTGGTTAGGTTAGGTTAGGTTAGGTTAGGTTAGGTTAGGTTAGGTTAGGCTCAAATTTAACCAGGAGACTCCAAATTTCGTTTTCTCACATAAACTTGATCGTAAATCACTCTAATCCACGATAGGTTACAGTACCTGCAATTTGGGGAGGTTAGGTTAGGTTACGTTGGTTAGGTTAGGTTAGGTTAGGTTAGGTTAGGTTAGGCTCAAATTTAACCAGGAGACTCCAAATTTCGTTTTCTCACATAAACTTGATCGTAAATCACTCTAATCCACGATAGGTTACAGTACCTGCAATTTGGGGAGGTTAGGTTAGGTTACGTTGGTTAGGTTAGGTTAGGTTAGGTTAGGTTAGGTTAGGCTCAAATTTAACCAGGAGACTCCAAATTTCGTTTTCTCACATAAACTTGATCGTAAATCACTCTAATCCACGATAGGTTACAGTACCTGCAATTTGGGGAGGTTAGGTTAGGTTACGTTGGTTAGGTTAGGTTAGGTTAGGTTAGGTTAGGTTAGGCTCAAATTTAACCAGGAGACTCCAAATTTCGTTTTCTCACATAAACTTGATCGTAAATCACTCTAATCCACGATAGGTTACAGTACCTGCAATTTGGGGAGGTTAGGTTAGGTTACGTTGGTTAGGTTAGGTTAGGTTAGGTTAGGTTAGGTTAGGCTCAAATTTAACCAGGAGACTCCAAATTTCGTTTTCTCACATAAACTTGATCGTAAATCACTCTAATCCACGATAGGTTACAGTACCTGCAATTTGGGGAGGTTAGGTTAGGTTACGTTGGTTAGGTTAGGTTAGGTTAGGTTAGGTTAGGTTAGGCTCAAATTTAACCAGGAGACTCCAAATTTCGTTTTCTCACATAAACTTGATCGTAAATCACTCTAATCCACGATAGGTTACAGTACCTGCAATTTGGGGAGGTTAGGTTAGGTTACGTTGGTTAGGTTAGGTTAGGTTAGGTTAGGTTAGGTTAGGCTCAAATTTAACCAGGAGACTCCAAATTTCGTTTTCTCACATAAACTTGATCGTAAATCACTCTAATCCACGATAGGTTACAGTACCTGCAATTTGGGGAGGTTAGGTTAGGTTACGTTGGTTAGGTTAGGTTAGGTTAGGTTAGGTTAGGTTAGGCTCAAATTTAACCAGGAGACTCCAAATTTCGTTTTCTCACATAAACTTGATCGTAAATCACTCTAATCCACGATAGGTTACAGTACCTGCAATTTGGGGAGGTTAGGTTAGGTTACGTTGGTTAGGTTAGGTTAGGTTAGGTTAGGTTAGGTTAGGCTCAAATTTAACCAGGAGACTCCAAATTTCGTTTTCTCACATAAACTTGATCGTAAATCACTCTAATCCACGATAGGTTACAGTACCTGCAATTTGGGGAGGTTAGGTTAGGTTACGTTGGTTAGGTTAGGTTAGGTTAGGTTAGGTTAGGTTAGGCTCAAATTTAACCAGGAGACTCCAAATTTCGTTTTCTCACATAAACTTGATCGTAAATCACTCTAATCCACGATAGGTTACAGTACCTGCAATTTGGGGAGGTTAGGTTAGGTTACGTTGGTTAGGTTAGGTTAGGTTAGGTTAGGTTAGGTTAGGTTAGGTTAGGCTCAAATTTAACCAGGAGACTCCAAATTTCGTTTTCTCACATAAACTTGATCGTAAATCACTCTAATCCACGATAGGTTACAGTACCTGCAATTTGGGGAGGTTAGGTTAGGTTACGTTGGTTAGGTTAGGTTAGGTTAGGTTAGGTTAGGTTAGGTTAGGTTAGGCTCAAATTTAACCAGGAGACCAAATTTCGTTTTCTCACATAAACTTGATCGTAAATCACTCTAATCCACGATAGGTTACAGTACCTGCAATTTGGGGAGGTTAGGTTAGGTTACGTTGGTTAGGTTAGGTTAGGTTAGGTTAGGTTAGGTTAGGCTCAAATTTAACCAGGAGACTCCAAATTTCGTTTTCTCACATAAACTTGATCGTAAATCACTCTAATCCACGATAGGTTACAGTACCTGCAATTTGGGGAGGTTAGGTTAGGTTACGTTGGTTAGGTTAGGTTAGGTTAGGTTAGGTTAGGTTAGGCTCAAATTTAACCAGGAGACTCCAAATTTCGTTTTCTCACATAAACTTGATCGTAAATCACTCTAATCCACGATAGGTTACAGTACCTGCAATTTGGGGAGGTTAGGTTAGGTTACGTTGGTTAGGTTAGGTTAGGTTAGGTTAGGTTAGGTTAGGTTAGGTTAGGCTCAAATTTAACCAGGAGACTCCAAATTTCGTTTTCTCACATAAACTTGATCGTAAATCACTCTAATCCACGATAGGTTACAGTACCTGCAATTTGGGGAGGTTAGGTTAGGTTACGTTGGTTAGGTTAGGTTAGGTTAGGTTAGGTTAGGTTAGGCTCAAATTTAACCAGGAGACTCCAAATTTCGTTTTCTCACATAAACTTGATCGTAAATCACTCTAATCCACGATAGGTTACAGTACCTGCAATTTGGGGAGGTTAGGTTAGGTTACGTTGGTTAGGTTAGGTTAGGTTAGGTTAGGTTAGGTTAGGCTCAAATTTAACCAGGAGACTCCAAATTTCGTTTTCTCACATAAACTTGATCGTAAATCACTCTAATCCACGATAGGTTACAGTACCTGCAATTTGGGGAGGTTAGGTTAGGTTACGTTGGTTAGGTTAGGTTAGGTTAGGTTAGGTTAGGTTAGGCTCAAATTTAACCAG
Source organism: Penaeus vannamei (assembly GCF_042767895.1). Classification (NCBI taxonomy): domain Eukaryota; kingdom Metazoa; phylum Arthropoda; class Malacostraca; order Decapoda; family Penaeidae; genus Penaeus; species Penaeus vannamei. The sequence goes on along the minus strand of NC_091592.1, from coordinate 1,275,429 downwards.
GAGACTCCAAATTTCGTTTTCTCACATAAACTTGATCGTAAATCACTCTAATCCACGATAGGTTACAGTACCTGCAATTTGGGGAGGTTAGGTTAGGTTACGTTGGTTAGGTTAGGTTAGGTTAGGTTAGGTTAGGTTAGGCTCAAATTTAACCAGGAGACTCCAAATTTCGTTTTCTCACATAAACTTGATCGTAAATCACTCTAATCCACGATAGGTTACAGTACCTGCAATTTGGGGAGGTTAGGTTAGGTTACGTTGGTTAGGTTAGGTTAGGTTAGGTTAGGTTAGGTTAGGCTCAAATTTAACCAGGAGACTCCAAATTTCGTTTTCTCACATAAACTTGATCGTAAATCACTCTAATCCACGATAGGTTACAGTACCTGCAATTTGGGGAGGTTAGGTTAGGTTACGTTGGTTAGGTTAGGTTAGGTTAGGTTAGGTTAGGTTAGGTTAGGTTAGGCTCAAATTTAACCAGGAGACTCCAAATTTCGTTTTCTCACATAAACTTGATCGTAAATCACTCTAATCCACGATAGGTTACAGTACCTGCAATTTGGGGAGGTTAGGTTAGGTTACGTTGGTTAGGTTAGGTTAGGTTCGGTTAGGTTAGGTTAGGTTAGGTTAGGCTCAAATTTAACCAGGAGACTCCAAATTTCGTTTTCTCACATAAACTTGATCGTAAATCACTCTAATCCACGATAGGTTACAGTACCTGCAATTTGGGGAGGTTAGGTTAGGTTACGTTGGTTAGGTTAGGTTAGGTTAGGTTAGGTTAGGTTAGGCTCAAATTTAACCAGGAGACTCCAAATTTCGTTTTCTCACATAAACTTGATCGTAAATCACTCTAATCCACGATAGGTTACAGTACCTGCAATTTGGGGAGGTTAGGTTAGGTTACGTTGGTTAGGTTAGGTTAGGTTAGGTTAGGTTAGGTTAGGCTCAAATTTAACCAGGAGACTCCAAATTTCGTTTTCTCACATAAACTTGATCGTAAATCACTCTAATCCACTATAGGTTACAGTACCTGCAATTTGGGGAGGTTACGGTAGGTTACGTTGGTTAGGTTAGGTTAGGTTAGGTTAGGTTAGGTTAGGCTCAAATTTAACCAGGAGACTCCAAATTTCGTTTTCTCACATAAACTTGATCGTAAATCACTCTAATCCACGATAGGTTACAGTACCTGCAATTTGGGGAGGTTAGGTTAGGTTACGTTGGTTAGGTTAGGTTAGGTTAGGTTAGGTTAGGTTAGGCTCAAATTTAACCAGGAGACTCCAAATTTCGTTTTCTCACATAAACTTGATCGTAAATCACTCTAATCCACGATAGGTTACAGTACCTGCAATTTGGGGAGGTTAGGTTAGGTTACGTTGGTTAGGTTAGGTTAGGTTAGGTTAGGTTAGGTTAGGCTCAAATTTAACCAGGAGACTCCAAATTTCGTTTTCTCACATAAACTTGATCGTAAATCACTCTAATCCACGATAGGTTACAGTACCTGCAATTTGGGGAGGTTAGGTTAGGTTACGTTGGTTA
>NC_091592.1:1181396-1268896 GCF_042767895.1 Penaeus vannamei | reverse complement strand
TAGGTTAGGTTAGGTTAGGTTAGGTTAGGTTAGGTTAGGTTAGGCTCAAATTTAACCAGGAGACTCCAAATTTCGTTTTCTCACATAAACTTGATCGTAAATCACTCTAATCCACGATAGGTTACAGTACCTGCAATTTGGGGAGGTTAGGTTAGGTTACGTTGGTTAGGTTAGGTTAGGTTAGGTTAGGTTAGGTTAGGCTCAAATTTAACCAGGAGACTCCAAATTTCGTTTTCTCACATAAACTTGATCGTAAATCACTCTAATCCACGATAGGTTACAGTACCTGCAATTTGGGGAGGTTAGGTTAGGTTACGTTGGTTAGGTTAGGTTAGGTTAGGTTAGGTTAGGTTAGGCTCAAATTTAACCAGGAGACTCCAAATTTCGTTTTCTCACATAAACTTGATCGTAAATCACTCTAATCCACGATAGGTTACAGTACCTGCAATTTGGGGAGGTTAGGTTAGGTTACGTTGGTTAGGTTAGGTTAGGTTAGGTTAGGTTAGGTTAGGTTAGGTTAGGCTCAAATTTAACCAGGAGACTCCAAATTTCGTTTTCTCACATAAACTTGATCGTAAATCACTCTAATCCCCGATAGGTTACAGTACCTGCAATTTCAGGAGGTTAGGTTAGGTTACGTTGGTTAGGTTAGGTTAGGTTAGGTTAGGTTAGGTTAGGTTAGGTTAGGCTCAAATTTAACCAGGAGACTCCAAATTTCGTTTTCTCACATAAACTTGATCGTAAATCACTCTAATCCACGATAGGTTACAGTACCTGCAATTTGGGGAGGTTAGGTTAGGTTACGTTGGTTAGGTTAGGTTAGGTTAGGTTAGGTTAGGTTAGGCTCAAATTTAACCAGGAGACTCCAAATTTCGTTTTCTCACATAAACTTGATCGTAAATCACTCTAATCCACGATAGGTTACAGTACCTGCAATTTGGGGAGGTTAGGTTAGGTTACGTTGGTTAGGTTAGGTTAGGTTAGGTTAGGTTAGGTTAGGCTCAAATTTAACCAGGAGACTCCAAATTTCGTTTTCTCACATAAACTTGATCGTAAATCACTCTAATCCACGATAGGTAACAGTACCTGCAATTTGGGGAGGTTAGGTTAGGTTACGTTGGTTAGGTTAGGTTAGGTTAGGTTAGGTTAGGTTAGGTTAGGTTAGGCTCAAATTTAACCAGGAGACTCCAAATTTCGTTTTCTCACATAAACTTGATCGTAAATCACTCTAATCCACGATAGGTTACAGTACCTGCAATTTGGGGAGGTTAGGTTAGGTTACGTTGGTTAGGTTAGGTTAGGTTAGGTTAGGTTAGGCTAGGCTCAAATTTAACCAGGAGAATCCAAATTTCGTTTTCTCACATAAACTTGATCGTAAATCACTCTAATCCACGATAGGTTACAGTACCTGCAATTTGGGGAGGTTAGGTTAGGTTACGTTGGTTAGGTTAGGTTAGGTTAGGTTAGGTTAGGTTAGGCTCAAATTTAACCAGGAGACTCCAAATTTCGTTTTCTCACATAAACTTGATCGTAAATCACTCTAATCCACGATAGGTTACAGTACCTGCAATTTGGGGAGGTTAGGTTAGGTTACGTTGGTTAGGTTAGGTTAGGTTAGGTTAGGTTAGGTTAGGCTCAAATTTAACCAGGAGACTCCAAATTTCGTTTTCTCACATAAACTTGATCGTAAATCACTCTAATCCACGATAGGTTACAGTACCTGCAATTTGGGGAGGTTAGGTTAGGTTACGTTGGTTAGGTTAGGTTAGGTTAGGTTAGGTTAGGTTAGGCTCAAATTTAACCAGGAGACTCCAAATTTCGTTTTCTCACATAAACTTGATCGTAAATCACTCTAATCCACGATAGGTTACAGTACCTGCAATTTGGGGAGGTTAGGTTAGGTTACGTTGGTTAGGTTAGGTTAGGTTAGGTTAGGTTAGGTTAGGCTCAAATTTAACCAGGAGACTCCAAATTTCGTTTTCTCACATAAACTTGATCGTAAATCACTCTAATCCACGATAGGTTACAGTACCTGCAATTTGGGGAGGTTAGGTTAGGTTACGTTGGTTAGGTTAGGTTAGGTTAGGTTAGGTTAGGTTAGGTTAGGTTAGGCTCAAATTTAACCAGGAGACTCCAAATTTCGTTTTCTCACATAAACTTGATCGTAAATCACTCTAATCCACGATAGGTTACAGTACCTGCAATTTGGGGAGGTTAGGTTAGGTTACGTTGGTTAGGTTAGGTTAGGTTAGGTTAGGTTAGGTTAGGCTCAAATTTAACCAGGAGACTCCAAATTTCGTTTTCTCACATAAACTTGATCGTAAATCACTCTAATCCACGATAGGTTACAGTACCTGCAATTTGGGGAGGTTAGGTTAGGTTACGTTGGTTAGGTTAGGTTAGGTTAGGTTAGGTTAGGTTAGGCTCAAATTTAACCAGGAGACTCCAAATTTCGTTTTCTCACATAAACTTGATCGTAAATCACTCTAATCCACGATAGGTTACAGTACCTGCAATTTGGGGAGGTTAGGTTAGGTTACGTTGGTTAGGTTAGGTTAGGTTAGGTTAGGTTAGGTTAGGCTCAAATTTAACCAGGAGACTCCAAATTTCGTTTTCTCACATAAACTTGATCGTAAATCACTCTAATCCACGATAGGTTACAGTACCTGCAATTTGGGGAGGTTAGGTTAGGTTACGTTGGTTAGGTTAGGTTAGGTTAGGTTAGGTTAGGTTAGGCTCAAATTTAACCAGGAGACTCCAAATTTCGTTTTCTCACATAAACTTGATCGTAAATCACTCTAATCCACGATAGGTTACAGTACCTGCAATTTGGGGAGGTTAGGTTAGGTTACGTTGGTTAGGTTAGGTTAGGTTAGGTTAGGTTAGGTTAGGCTCAAATTTAACCAGGAGACTCCAAATTTCGTTTTCTCACATAAACTTGATCGTAAATCACTCTAATCCACGATAGGTTACAGTACCTGCAATTTGGGGAGGTTAGGTTAGGTTACGTTGGTTAGGTTAGGTTAGGTTAGGTTAGGTTAGGTTAGGCTCAAATTTAACCAGGAGACTCCAAATTTCGTTTTCTCACATAAACTTGATCGTAAATCACTCTAATCCACGATAGGTTACAGTACCTGCAATTTGGGGAGGTTAGGTTAGGTTACGTTGGTTAGGTTAGGTTAGGTTAGGTTAGGTTAGGTTAGGCTCAAATTTAACCAGGAGACTCCAAATTTCGTTTTCTCACATAAACTTGATCGTAAATCACTCTAATCCACGATAGGTTACAGTACCTGCAATTTGGGGAGGTTAGGTTAGGTTACGTTGGTTAGGTTAGGTTAGGTTAGGTTAGGTTAGGTTAGGTTAGGCTCAAATTTAACCAGGAGACTCCAAATTTCGTTTTCTCACATAAACTTGATCGTAAATCACTCTAATCCACGATAGGTTACAGTACCTGCAATTTGGGGAGGTTAGGTTAGGTTACGTTGGTTAGGTTAGGTTAGGTTAGGTTAGGTTAGGTTAGGTTAGGCTCAAATTTAACCAGGAGACTCCAAATTTCGTTTTCTCACATAAACTTGATCGTAAATCACTCTAATCCACGATAGGTTACAGTACCTGCAATTTGGGGAGGTTAGGTTAGGTTACGTTGGTTAGGTTAGGTTAGGTTAGGTTAGGTTAGGTTAGGTTAGGTTAGGCTCAAATTTAACCAGGAGACTCCAAATTTCGTTTTCTCACATAAACTTGATCGTAAATCACTCTAATCCACGATAGGTTACAGTACCTGCAATTTGGGGAGGTTAGGTTAGGTTACGTTGGTTAGGTTAGGTTAGGTTAGGTTAGGTTAGGTTAGGTTAGGTTAGGCTCAAATTTAACCAGGAGACTCCAAATTTCGTTTTCTCACATAAACTTGATCGTAAATCACTCTAATCCACGATAGGTTACAGTACCTGCAATTTGGGGAGGTTAGGTTAGGTTACGTTGGTTAGGTTAGGTTAGGTTAGGTTAGGTTAGGTTAGGTTAGGTTAGGCTCAAATTTAACCAGGAGACTCCAAATTTCGTTTTCTCACATAAACTTGATCGTAAATCACTCTAATCCACGATAGGTTACAGTACCTGCAATTTGGGGAGGTTAGGTTAGGTTACGTTGGTTAGGTTAGGTTAGGTTAGGTTAGGTTAGGTTAGGTTAGGCTCAAATTTAACCAGGAGACTCCAAATTTCGTTTTCTCACATAAACTTGATCGTAAATCACTCTACTCCACGATAGGTTACAGTACCTGCAATTTGGGGAGGTTAGGTTAGGTTACGTTGGTTAGGTTAGGTTAGGTTAGGTTAGGTTAGGTTAGGCTCAAATTTAACCAGGAGACTCCAAATTTCGTTTTCTCACATAAACTTGATCGTAAATCACTCTAATCCACGATAGGTTACAGTACCTGCAATTTGGGGAGGTTAGGTTAGGTTACGTTGGTTAGGTTAGGTTAGGTTAGGTTAGGTTAGGTTAGGCTCAAATTTAACCAGGAGACTCCAAATTTCGTTTTCTCACATAAACTTGATCGTAAATCACTCTAATCCACGATAGGTTACAGTACCTGCAATTTGGGGAGGTTAGGTTAGGTTACGTTGGTTAGGTTAGGTTAGGTTAGGTTAGGTTAGGTTAGGTTAGGTTAGGCTCAAATTTAACCAGGAGACTCCAAATTTCGTTTTCTCACATAAACTTGATCGTAAATCACTCTAATCCACGATAGGTTACAGTACCTGCAATTTGGGGAGGTTAGGTTAGGTTACGTTGGTTAGGTTAGGTTAGGTTAGGTTAGGTTAGGTTAGGTTAGGTTAGGCTCAAATTTAACCAGGAGACTCCAAATTTCGTTTTCTCACATAAACTTGATCGTAAATCACTCTAATCCACGATAGGTTACAGTACCTGCAATTTGGGGAGGTTAGGTTAGGTTACGTTGGTTAGGTTAGGTTAGGTTAGGTTAGGTTAGGTTAGGTTAGGCTCAAATTTAACCAGGAGACTCCAAATTTCGTTTTCTCACATAAACTTGATCGTAAATCACTCTAATCCACGATAGGTTACAGTACCTGCAATTTGGGGAGGTTAGGTTAGGTTACGTTGGTTAGGTTAGGTTAGGTTAGGTTAGGTTAGGTTAGGTTAGGTTAGGTTAGGTTAGGCTCAAATTTAACCAGGAGACTCCAAATTTCGTTTTCTCACATAAACTTGATCGTAAATCACTCTAATCCACGATAGGTTACAGTACCTGCAATTTGGGGAGGTTAGGTTAGGTTACGTTGGTTAGGTTAGGTTAGGTTAGGTTAGGTTAGGTTAGGTTAGGTTAGGCTCAAATTTAACCAGGAGACTCCAAATTTCGTTTTCTCACATAAACTTGATCGTAAATCACTCTAATCCACGATAGGTTACAGTACCTGCAATTTGGGGAGGTTAGGTTAGGTTACGTTGGTTAGGTTAGGTTAGGTTAGGTTAGGTTAGGTTAGGTTAGGTTAGGCTCAAATTTAACCAGGAGACTCCAAATTTCGTTTTCTCACATAAACTTGATCGTAAATCACTCTAATCCACGATAGGTTACAGTACCTGCAATTTGGGGAGGTTAGGTTAGGTTACGTTGGTTAGGTTAGGTTAGGTTAGGTTAGGTTAGGTTAGGTTAGGTTAGGTTAGGCTCAAATTTAACCAGGAGACTCCAAATTTCGTTTTCTCACATAAACTTGATCGTAAATCACTCTAATCCACGATAGGTTACACTACCTGCAATTTGGGGAGGTTAGGTTAGGTTACGTTGGTTAGGTTAGGTTAGGTTAGGTTAGGTTAGGTTAGGTTAGGTTAGGCTCAAATTTAACCAGGAGACTCCAAATTTCGTTTTCTCACATAAACTTGATCGTAAATCACTCTAATCCACGATAGGTTACAGTACCTGCAATTTGGGGAGGTTAGGTTAGGTTACGTTGGTTAGGTTAGGTTAGGTTAGGTTAGGTTAGGTTAGGCTCAAATTTAACCAGGAGACTCCAAATTTCGTTTTCTCACATAAACTTGATCGTAAATCACTCTAATCCACGATAGGTTACAGTACCTGCAATTTGGGGAGGTTAGGTTAGGTTACGTTGGTTAGGTTAGGTTAGGTTAGGTTAGGTTAGGTTAGGCTCAAATTTAACCAGGAGACTCCAAATTTCGTTTTCTCACATAAACTTGATCGTAAATCACTCTAATCCACGATAGGTTACAGTACCTGCAATTTGGGGAGGTTAGGTTAGGTTACGTTGGTTAGGTTAGGTTAGGTTAGGTTAGGTTAGGTTAGGCTCAAATTTAACCAGGAGACTCCAAATTTCGTTTTCTCACATAAACTTGATCGTAAATCACTCTAATCCACGATAGGTTACAGTACCTGCAATTTGGGGAGGTTAGGTTAGGTTACGTTGGTTAGGTTAGGTTAGGTTAGGTTAGGTTAGGTTAGGCTCAAATTTAACCAGGAGACTCCAAATTTCGTTTTCTCACATAAACTTGATCGTAAATCACTCTAATCCACGATAGGTTACAGTACCTGCAATTTGGGGAGGTTAGGTTAGGTTACGTTGGTTAGGTTAGGTTAGGTTAGGTTAGGTTAGGTTAGGCTCAAATTTAACCAGGAGACTCCAAATTTCGTTTTCTCACATAAACTTGATCGTAAATCACTCTAATCCACGATAGGTTACAGTACCTGCAATTTGGGGAGGTTAGGTTAGGTTACGTTGGTTAGGTTAGGTTAGGTTAGGTTAGGTTAGGTTAGGCTCAAATTTAACCAGGAGACTCCAAATTTCGTTTTCTCACATAAACTTGATCGTAAATCACTCTAATCCACGATAGGTTACAGTACCTGCAATTTGGGGAGGTTAGGTTAGGTTACGTTGGTTAGGTTAGGTTAGGTTAGGTTAGGTTAGGTTAGGCTCAAATTTAACCAGGAGACTCCAAATTTCGTTTTCTCACATAAACTTGATCGTAAATCACTCTAATCCACGATAGGTTACAGTACCTGCAATTTGGGGAGGTTAGGTTAGGTTACGTTGGTTAGGTTAGGTTAGGTTAGGTTAGGTTAGGTTAGGCTCAAATTTAACCAGGAGACTCCAAATTTCGTTTTCTCACATAAACTTGATCGTAAATCACTCTAATCCACGATAGGTTACAGTACCTGCAATTTGGGGAGGTTAGGTTAGGTTACGTTGGTTAGGTTAGGTTAGGTTAGGTTAGGTTAGGTTAGGCTCAAATTTAACCAGGAGACTCCAAATTTCGTTTTCTCACATAAACTTGATCGTAAATCACTCTAATCCACGATAGGTTACAGTACCTGCAATTTGGGGAGGTTAGGTTAGGTTACGTTGGTTAGGTTAGGTTAGGTTAGGTTAGGTTAGGTTAGGCTCAAATTTAACCAGGAGACTCCAAATTTCGTTTTCTCACATAAACTTGATCGTAAATCACTCTAATCCACGATAGGTTACAGTACCTGCAATTTGGGGAGGTTAGGTTAGGTTACGTTGGTTAGGTTAGGTTAGGTTAGGTTAGGTTAGGTTAGGCTCAAATTTAACCAGGAGACTCCAAATTTCGTTTTCTCACATAAACTTGATCGTAAATCACTCTAATCCACGATAGGTTACAGTACCTGCAATTTGGGGAGGTTAGGTTAGGTTACGTTGGTTAGGTTAGGTTAGGTTAGGTTAGGTTAGGTTAGGCTCAAATTTAACCAGGAGACTCCAAATTTCGTTTTCTCACATAAACTTGATCGTAAATCACTCTAATCCACGATAGGTTACAGTACCTGCAATTTGGGGAGGTTAGGTTAGGTTACGTTGGTTAGGTTAGGTTAGGTTAGGTTAGGTTAGGTTAGGCTCAAATTTAACCAGGAGACTCCAAATTTCGTTTTCTCACATAAACTTGATCGTAAATCACTCTAATCCACGATAGGTTACAGTACCTGCAATTTGGGGAGGTTAGGTTAGGTTACGTTGGTTAGGTTAGGTTAGGTTAGGTTAGGTTAGGTTAGGCTCAAATTTAACCAGGAGACTCCAAATTTCGTTTTCTCACATAAACTTGATCGTAAATCACTCTAATCCACGATAGGTTACAGTACCTGCAATTTGGGGAGGTTAGGTTAGGTTACGTTGGTTAGGTTAGGTTAGGTTAGGTTAGGTTAGGTTAGGCTCAAATTTAACCAGGAGACTCCAAATTTCGTTTTCTCACATAAACTTGATCGTAAATCACTCTAATCCACGATAGGTTACAGTACCTGCAATTTGGGGAGGTTAGGTTAGGTTACGTTGGTTAGGTTAGGTTAGGTTAGGTTAGGTTAGGTTAGGCTCAAATTTAACCAGGAGACTCCAAATTTCGTTTTCTCACATAAACTTGATCGTAAATCACTCTAATCCACGATAGGTTACAGTACCTGCAATTTGGGGAGGTTAGGTTAGGTTACGTTGGTTAGGTTAGGTTAGGTTAGGTTAGGTTAGGTTAGGCTCAAATTTAACCAGGAGACTCCAAATTTCGTTTTCTCACATAAACTTGATCGTAAATCACTCTAATCCACGATAGGTTACAGTACCTGCAATTTGGGGAGGTTAGGTTAGGTTACGTTGGTTAGGTTAGGTTAGGTTAGGTTAGGTTAGGTTAGGCTCAAATTTAACCAGGAGACTCCAAATTTCGTTTTCTCACATAAACTTGATCGTAAATCACTCTAATCCACGATAGGTTACAGTACCTGCAATTTGGGGAGGTTAGGTTAGGTTACGTTGGTTAGGTTAGGTTAGGTTAGGTTAGGTTAGGTTAGGCTCAAATTTAACCAGGAGACTCCAAATTTCGTTTTCTCACATAAACTTGATCGTAAATCACTCTAATCCACGATAGGTTACAGTACCTGCAATTTGGGGAGGTTAGGTTAGGTTACGTTGGTTAGGTTAGGTTAGGTTAGGTTAGGTTAGGTTAGGTTAGGTTAGGCTCAAATTTAACCAGGAGACTCCAAATTTCGTTTTCTCACATAAACTTGATCGTAAATCACTCTAATCCACCATAGGTTACAGTACCTGCAATTTGGGGAGGTTAGGTTAGGTTACGTTGGTTAGGTTAGGTTAGGTTAGGTTAGGTTAGGTTAGGCTCAAATTTAACCAGGAGACTCCAAATTTCGTTTTCTCACATAAACTTGATCGTAAATCACTCTAATCCACGATAGGTTACAGTACCTGCAATTTGGGGAGGTTAGGTTAGGTTACGTTGGTTAGGTTAGGTTAGGTTAGGTTAGGTTAGGTTAGGCTCAAATTTAACCAGGAGACTCCAAATTTCGTTTTCTCACATAAACTTGATCGTAAATCACTCTAATCCACGATAGGTTACAGTACCTGCAATTTGGGGAGGTTAGGTTAGGTTACGTTGGTTAGGTTAGGTTAGGTTAGGTTAGGTTAGGTTAGGCTCAAATTTAACCAGGAGACTCCAAATTTCGTTTTCTCACATAAACTTGATCGTAAATCACTCTAATCCACGATAGGTTACAGTACCTGCAATTTGGGGAGGTTAGGTTAGGTTACGTTGGTTAGGTTAGGTTAGGTTAGGTTAGGTTAGGCTCAAATTTAACCAGGAGACTCCAAATTTCGTTTTCTCACATAAACTTGATCGTAAATCACTCTAATCCACGATAGGTTACAGTACCTGCAATTTGGGGAGGTTAGGTTAGGTTACGTTGGTTAGGTTAGGTTAGGTTAGGTTAGGTTAGGTTAGGCTCAAATTTAACCAGGAGACTCCAAATTTCGTTTTCTCACATAAACTTGATCGTAAATCACTCTAATCCACGATAGGTTACAGTACCTGCAATTTGGGGAGGTTAGGTTAGGTTACGTTGGTTAGGTTAGGTTAGGTTAGGTTAGGTTAGGTTAGGCTCAAATTTAACCAGGAGACTCCAAATTTCGTTTTCTCACATAAACTTGATCGTAAATCACTCTAATCCACGATAGGTTACAGTACCTGCAATTTGGGGAGGTTAGGTTAGGTTACGTTGGTTAGGTTAGGTTAGGTTAGGTTAGGTTAGGTTAGGCTCAAATTTAACCAGGAGACTCCAAATTTCGTTTTCTCACATAAACTTGATCGTAAATCACTCTAATCCACGATAGGTTACAGTACCTGCAATTTGGGGAGGTTAGGTTAGGTTACGTTGGTTAGGTTAGGTTAGGTTAGGTTAGGTTAGGTTAGGCTCAAATTTAACCAGGAGACTCCAAATTTCGTTTTCTCACATAAACTTGATCGTAAATCACTCTAATCCACGATAGGTTACAGTACCTGCAATTTGGGGAGGTTAGGTTAGGTTACGTTGGTTAGGTTAGGTTAGGTTAGGTTAGGTTAGGTTAGGCTCAAATTTAACCAGGAGACTCCAAATTTCGTTTTCTCACATAAACTTGATCGTAAATCACTCTAATCCACGATAGGTTACAGTACCTGCAATTTGGGGAGGTTAGGTTAGGTTACGTTGGTTAGGTTAGGTTAGGTTAGGTTAGGTTAGGTTAGGCTCAAATTTAACCAGGAGACTCCAAATTTCGTTTTCTCACATAAACTTGATCGTAAATCACTCTAATCCACGATAGGTTACAGTACCTGCAATTTGGGGAGGTTAGGTTAGGTTACGTTGGTTAGGTTAGGTTAGGTTAGGTTAGGTTAGGTTAGGCTCAAATTTAACCAGGAGACTCCAAATTTCGTTTTCTCACATAAACTTGATCGTAAATCACTCTAATCCACGATAGGTTACAGTACCTGCAATTTGGGGAGGTTAGGTTAGGTTACGTTGGTTAGGTTAGGTTAGGTTAGGTTAGGTTAGGTTAGGCTCAAATTTAACCAGGAGACTCCAAATTTCGTTTTCTCACATAAACTTGATCGTAAATCACTCTAATCCACGATAGGTTACAGTACCTGCAATTTGGGGAGGTTAGGTTAGGTTACGTTGGTTAGGTTAGGTTAGGTTAGGTTAGGTTAGGTTAGGCTCAAATTTAACCAGGAGACTCCAAATTTCGTTTTCTCACATAAACTTGATCGTAAATCACTCTAATCCACGATAGGTTACAGTACCTGCAATTTGGGGAGGTTAGGTTAGGTTACGTTGGTTAGGTTAGGTTAGGTTAGGTTAGGTTAGGTTAGGTTAGGTTAGGCTCAAATTTAACCAGTAGACTCCAAATTTCGTTTTCTCACATAAACTTGATCGTAAATCACTCTAATCCACGATAGGTTACAGTACCTGCAATTTGGGGAGGTTAGGTTAGGTTACGTTGGTTAGGTTAGGTTAGGTTAGGTTAGGTTAGGTTAGGCTCAAATTTAACCAGGAGACTCCAAATTTCGTTTTCTCACATAAACTTGATCGTAAATCACTCTAATCCACGATAGGTTACAGTACCTGCAATTTGGGGAGGTTAGGTTAGGTTACGTTGGTTAGGTTAGGTTAGGTTAGGTTAGGTTAGGTTAGGCTCAAATTTAACCAGGAGACTCCAAATTTCGTTTTCTCACATAAACTTGATCGTAAATCACTCTAATCCACGATAGGTTACAGTACCTGCAATTTGGGGAGGTTAGGTTAGGTTACGTTGGTTAGGTTAGGTTAGGTTAGGTTAGGTTAGGTTAGGCTCAAATTTAACCAGGAGACTCCAAATTTCGTTTTCTCACATAAACTTGATCGTAAATCACTCTAATCCACGATAGGTTACAGTACCTGCAATTTGGGGAGGTTAGGTTAGGTTACGTTGGTTAGGTTAGGTTAGGTTAGGTTAGGTTAGGTTAGGCTCAAATTTAACCAGGAGACTCCAAATTTCGTTTTCTCACATAAACTTGATCGTAAATCACTCTAATCCACCATAGGTTACAGTACCTTCAATTTGGGGAGGTTAGGTTAGGTTACGTTGGTTAGGTTAGGTTAGGTTAGGTTAGGTTAGGTTAGGCTCAAATTTAACCAGGAGACTCCAAATTTCGTTTTCTCACATTAACTTGATCGTAAATCACTCTAATCCACGATAGGTTACAGTACCTGCAATTTGGGGAGGTTAGGTTAGGTTACGTTGGTTAGGTTAGGTTAGGTTAGGTTAGGTTAGGCTCAAATTTAACCAGGAGACTCCAAATTTCGTTTTCTCACATAAACTTGATCGTAAATCACTCTAATCCACGATAGGTTACAGTACCTGCAATTTGGGGAGGTTAGGTTAGGTTACGTTGGTTAGGTTAGGTTAGGTTAGGTTAGGTTAGGTTAGGCTCAAATTTAACCAGGAGACTCCAAATTTCGTTTTCTCACATAAACTTGATCGTAAATCACTCTAATCCACGATAGGTTACAGTACCTGCAATTTGGGGAGGTTAGGTTAGGTTACGTTGGTTAGGTTAGGTTAGGTTAGGTTAGGTTAGGTTAGGCTCAAATTTAACCAGGAGACTCCAAATTTCGTTTTCTCACATAAACTTGATCGTAAATCACTCTAATCCACGATAGGTTACAGTACCTGCAATTTGGGGAGGTTAGGTTAGGTTACGTTGGTTAGGTTAGGTTAGGTTAGGTTAGGTTAGGTTAGGCTCAAATTTAACCAGGAGACTCCAAATTTCGTTTTCTCACATAAACTTGATCGTAAATCACTCTAATCCACGATAGGTTACAGTACCTGCAATTTGGGGAGGTTAGGTTAGGTTACGTTGGTTAGGTTAGGTTAGGTTAGGTTAGGTTAGGTTAGGTTAGGTTAGGCTCAAATTTAACCAGGAGACTCCAAATTTCGTTTTCTCACATAAACTTGATCGTAAATCACTCTAATGCACGATAGGTTACAGTACCTGCAATTTGGGGAGGTTAGGTTAGGTTACGTTGGTTAGGTTAGGTTAGGTTAGGTTAGGTTAGGTTAGGCTCAAATTTAACCAGGAGACTCCAAATTTCGTTTTCTCACATAAACTTGATCGTAAATCACTCTAATCCACGATAGGTTACAGTACCTGCAATTTGGGGAGGTTAGGTTAGGTTACGTTGGTTAGGTTAGGTTAGGTTAGGTTAGGTTAGGTTAGGCTCAAATTTAACCAGGAGACTCCAAATTTCGTTTTCTCACATAAACTTGATCGTAAATCACTCTAATCCACGATAGGTTACAGTACCTGCAATTTGGGGAGGTTAGGTTAGGCTACGTTGGTTAGGTTAGGTTAGGTTAGGTTAGGTTAGGTTAGGCTCAAATTTAACCAGGAGACTCCAAATTTCGTTTTCTCACATAAACTTGATCGTAAATCACTCTAATCCACGATAGGTTACAGTACCTGCAATTTGGGGAGGTTAGGTTAGGTTACGTTGGTTAGGTTAGGTTAGGTTAGGTTAGGTTAGGTTAGGCTCAAATTTAACCAGGAGACTCCAAATTTCGTTTTCTCACATAAACTTGATCGTAAATTACTCTAATCCACGATAGGTTACAGTACCTGCAATTTGGGGAGGTTAGGTTAGGTTACGTTGGTTAGGTTAGGTTAGGTTAGGTTAGGTTAGGTTAGGCTCAAATTTAACCAGGAGACTCCAAATTTCGTGTTCTCACATAAACTTGATCGTAAATCACTCTAATCCACGATAGGTTACAGTACCTGCAATTTGGGGAGGTTAGGTTAGGTTACGTTGGTTAGGTTAGGTTAGGTTAGGTTAGGTTAGGTTAGGCTCAAATTTAACCAGGAGACTCCAAATTTCGTTTTCTCACATAAACTTGATCGTAAATCACTCTAATCCACGATAGGTTACAGTACCTGCAATTTGGGGAGGTTAGGTTAGGTTACGTTGGTTAGGTTAGGTTAGGTTAGGTTAGGTTAGGTTAGGTTAGGTTAGGCTCAAATTTAACCAGGAGACTCCAAATTTCGTTTTCTCACATAAACTTGATCGTAAATCACTCTAATCCACGATAGGTTACAGTACCTGCAATTTGGGGAGGTTAGGTTAGGTTACGTTGGTTAGGTTAGGTTAGGTTAGGTTAGGTTAGGTTAGGCTCAAATTTAACCAGGAGACTCCAAATTTCGTTTTCTCACATAAACTTGATCGTAAATCACTCTAATCCACGATAGGTTACAGTACCTGCAATTTGGGGAGGTTAGGTTAGGTTACGTTGGTTAGGTTAGGTTAGGTTAGGTTAGGTTAGGTTAGGCTCAAATTTAACCAGGAGACTCCAAATTTCGTTTTCTCAGATAAACTTGATCGTAAATCACTCTAATCCACGATAGGTTACAGTACCTGCAATTTGGGGAGGTTAGGTTAGGTTACGTTGGTTAGGTTAGGTTAGGTTAGGTTAGGTTAGGTTAGGCTCAAATTTAACCAGGAGACTCCAAATTTCGTTTTCTCACATAAACTTGATCGTAAATCACTCTAATCCACGATAGGTTACAGTACCTGCAATTTGGGGAGGTTAGGTTAGGTTACGTTGGTTAGGTTAGGTTAGGTTAGGTTAGGTTAGGTTAGGTTAGGTTAGGCTCAAATTTAACCAGGAGACTCCAAATTTCGTTTTCTCACATAAACTTGATCGTAAATCACTCTAATCCACGATAGGTTACAGTACGTGCAATTTGGGGAGGTTAGGTTAGGTTACGTTGGTTAGGTTAGGTTAGGTTAGGTTAGGTTAGGTTAGGCTCAAATTTAACCAGGAGACTCCAAATTTCGTTTTCTCACATAAACTTGATCGTAAATCACTCTAATCCACGATAGGTTACAGTACAGGCAATTTGGGGAGGTTAGGTTAGGTTACGTTGGTTAGGTTAGGTTAGGTTAGGTTAGGTTAGGTTAGGCTCAAATTTAACCAGGAGACTCCAAATTTCGTTTTCTCACATAAACTTGATCGTAAATCACTCTAATCCACGATAGGTTACAGTACCTGCAATTTGGGGAGGTTAGGTTAGGTTACGTTGGTTAGGTTAGGTTAGGTTAGGTTAGGTTAGGTTAGGCTCAAATTTAACCAGGAGACTCCAAATTTCGTTTTCTCACATAAACTTGATCGTAAATCACTCTAATCCACGATAGGTTACAGTACCTGCAATTTGGGGAGGTTAGGTTAGGTTACGTTGGTTAGGTTAGGTTAGGTTAGGTTAGGTTAGGCTCAAATTTAACCAGGAGACTCCAAATTTCGTTTTCTCACATAAACTTGATCGTAAATCACTCTAATCCACGATAGGTTACAGTACCTGCAATTTGGGGAGGTTAGGTTAGGTTACGTTGGTTAGGTTAGGTTAGGTTAGGTTAGGTTAGGTTAGGCTCAAATTTAACCAGGAGACTCCAAATTTCGTTTTCTCACATAAACTTGATCGTAAATCACTCTAATCCACGATAGGTTACAGTACCTGCAATTTGGGGAGGTTAGGTTAGGTTACGTTGGTTAGGTTAGGTTAGGTTAGGCTCAAATTTAACCAGGAGACTCCAAATTTCGTTTTCTCACATAAACTTGATCGTAAATCACTCTAATCCACGATAGGTTACAGTACCTGCAATTTGGGGAGGTTAGGTTAGGTTACGTTGGTTAGGTTAGGTTAGGTTAGGTTAGGTTAGGTTAGGCTCAAATTTAACCAGGAGACTCCAAATTTCGTTTTCTCACATAAACTTGATCGTAAATCACTCTAATCCACGATAGGTTACAGTACCTGCAATTTGGGGAGGTTAGGTTAGGTTACGTTGGTTAGGTTCGGTTAGGTTAGGTTAGGTTAGGTTAGGTTAGGTTAGGCTCAAATTTAACCAGGAGACTCCAAATTTCGTTTTCTCACATAAACTTGATCGTAAATCACTCTAATCCACGATAGGTTACAGTACCTGCAATTTGGGGAGGTTAGGTTAGGTTACGTTGGTTAGGTTAGGTTAGGTTAGGTTAGGTTAGGTTAGGCTCAAATTTAACCAGGAGACTCCAAATTTCGTTTTCTCACATAAACTTGATCGTAAATCACTCTAATCCACGATAGGTTACAGTACCTGCAATTTGGGGAGGTTAGGTTAGGTTACGTTGGTTAGGTTAGGTTAGGTTAGGTTAGGCTCAAATTTAACCAGGAGACTCCAAATTTCGTTTTCTCACATAAACTTGATCGTAAATCACTCTAATCCACGATAGGTTACAGTACCTGCAATTTGGGGAGGTTAGGTTAGGTTACGTTGGTTAGGTTAGGTTAGGTTAGGTTAGGTTAGGTTAGGCTCAAATTTAACCAGGAGACTCCAAATTTCGTTTTCTCACATAAACTTGATCGTAAATCACTCTAATCCACGATAGGTTACAGTACCTGCAATTTGGGGAGGTTAGGTTAGGTTACGTTGGTTAGGTTAGGTTAGGTTAGGTTAGGTTAGGTTAGGCTCAAATTTAACCAGGAGACTCCAAATTTCGTTTTCTCACATAAACTTGATCGTAAATCACTCTAATCCACGATAGGTTACAGTACCTGCAATTTGGGGAGGTTAGGTTAGGTTACGTTGGTTAGGTTAGGTTAGGTTAGGTTAGGTTAGGTTAGGCTCAAATTTAACCAGGAGACTCCAAATTTCGTTTTCTCACATAAACTTGATCGTAAATCACTCTAATCCACGATAGGTTACAGTACCTGCAATTTGGGGAGGTTAGGTTAGGTTACGTTGGTTAGGTTAGGTTAGGTTAGGTTAGGTTAGGTTAGGCTCAAATTTAACCAGGAGACTCCAAATTTCGTTTTCTCACATAAACTTGATCGTAAATCACTCTAATCCACGATAGGTTACAGTACCTGCAATTTGGGGAGGTTAGGTTAGGTTACGTTGGTTAGGTTAGGTTAGGTTAGGTTAGGTTAGGTTAGGCTCAAATTTAACCAGGAGACTCCAAATTTCGTTTTCTCACATAAACTTGATCGTAAATCACTCTAATCCACGATAGGTTACAGTACCTGCAATTTGGGGAGGTTAGGTTAGGTTACGTTGGTTAGGTTAGGTTAGGTTAGGTTAGGTTAGGTTAGGCTCAAATTTAACCAGGAGACTCCAAATTTCGTTTTCTCACATAAACTTGATCGTAAATCACTCTAATCCACGATAGGTTACAGTACCTGCAATTTGGGGAGGTTAGGTTAGGTTACGTTGGTTAGGTTAGGTTAGGTTAGGTTAGGTTAGGTTAGGTTAGGCTCAAATTTAACCAGGAGACTCCAAATTTCGTTTTCTCACATAAACTTGATCGTAAATCACTCTAATCCACGATAGGTTACAGTACCTGCAATTTGGGGAGGTTAGGTTAGGTTACGTTGGTTAGGTTAGGTTAGGTTAGGTTAGGTTAGGTTAGGCTCAAATTTAACCAGGAGACTCCAAATTTCGTTTTCTCACATAAACTTGATCGTAAATCACTCTAATCCACGATAGGTTACAGTACCTGCAATTTGGGGAGGTTAGGTTAGGTTACGTTGGTTAGGTTAGGTTAGGTTAGGTTAGGTTAGGTTAGGTTAGGCTCAAATTTAACCAGGAGACTCCAAATTTCGTTTTCTCACATAAACTTGATCGTAAATCACTCTAATCCACGATAGGTTACAGTACCTGCAATTTGGGGAGGTTAGGTTAGGTTACGTTGGTTAGGTTAGGTTAGGTTAGGTTAGGTTAGGTTAGGCTCAAATTTAACCAGGAGACTCCAAATTTCGTTTTCTCACATAAACTTGATCGTAAATCACTCTAATCCACGATAGGTTACAGTACCTGCAATTTGGGGAGGTTAGGTTAGGTTACGTTGGTTAGGTTAGGTTAGGTTAGGTTAGGTTAGGTTAGGTTAGGCTCAAATTTAACCAGGAGACTCCAAATTTCGTTTTCTCACATAAACTTGATCGTAAATCACTCTAATCCACGATAGGTTACAGTACCTGCAATTTGGGGAGGTTAGGTTAGGTTACGTTGGTTAGGTTAGGTTAGGTTAGGTTAGGTTAGGTTAGGCTCAAATTTAACCAGGAGACTCCAAATTTCGTTTTCTCACATAAACTTGATCGTAAATCACTCTAATCCACGATAGGTTACAGTACCTGCAATTTGGGGAGGTTAGGTTAGGTTACGTTGGTTAGGTTAGGTTAGGTTAGGTTAGGTTAGGTTAGGCTCAAATTTAACCAGGAGACTCCAAATTTCGTTTTCTCACATAAACTTGATCGTAAATCACTCTAATCCACGATAGGTTACAGTACCTGCAATTTGGGGAGGTTAGGTTAGGTTACGTTGGTTAGGTTAGGTTAGGTTAGGTTAGGTTAGGTTAGGTTAGGTTAGGCTCAAATTTAACCAGGAGACTCCAAATTTCGTTTTCTCACATAAACTTGATCGTAAATCACTCTAATCCACGATAGGTTACAGTACCTGCAATTTGGGGAGGTTAGGTTAGGTTACGTTGGTTAGGTTAGGTTAGGTTAGGTTAGGTTAGGTTAGGCTCAAATTTAACCAGGAGACTCCAAATTTCGTTTTCTCACATAAACTTGATCGTAAATCACTCTAATCCACGATAGGTTACAGTACCTGCAATTTGGGGAGGTTAGGTTAGGTTACGTTGGTTAGGTTAGGTTAGGTTAGGTTAGGTTAGGTTAGGCTCAAATTTAACCAGGAGACTCCAAATTTCGTTTTCTCACATAAACTTGATCGTAAATCACTCTAATCCACGATAGGTTACAGTACCTGCAATTTGGGGAGGTTAGGTTAGGTTACGTTGGTTAGGTTAGGTTAGGTTAGGTTAGGTTAGGTTAGGCTCAAATTTAACCAGGAGACTCCAAATTTCGTTTTCTCACATAAACTTGATCGTAAACCACTCTAATCCACGATAGGTTACAGTACCTGCAATTTGGGGAGGTTAGGTTAGGTTACGTTGGTTAGGTTAGGTTAGGTTAGGTTAGGTTAGGTTAGGTTAGGTTAGGTTAGGCTCAAATTTAACCAGGAGACTCCAAATTTCGTTTTCTCACATAAACTTGATCGTAAATCACTCTAATCCACGATAGGTTACAGTACCTGCAATTTGGGGAGGTTAGGTTAGGTTACGTTGGTTAGGTTAGGTTAGGTTAGGTTAGGTTAGGTTAGGCTCAAATTTAACCAGGAGACTCCAAATTTCGTTTTCTCACATAAACTTGATCGTAAATCACTCTAATCCACGATAGGTTACAGTACCTGCAATTTGGGGAGGTTAGGTTAGGTTACGTTGGTTAGGTTAGGTTAGGTTAGGTTAGGTTAGGTTAGGCTCAAATTTAACCAGGAGACTCCAAATTTCGTTTTCTCACATAAACTTGATCGTAAATCACTCTAATCCACGATAGGTTACAGTACCGGCAATTTGGGGAGGTTAGGTTAGGTTACGTTGGTTAGGTTAGGTTAGGTTAGGTTAGGTTAGGTTAGGCTCAAATTTAACCAGGAGACTCCAAATTTCGTTTTCTCACATAAACTTGATCGTAAATCACTCTAATCCACGATAGGTTACAGTACCTGCAATTTGGGGAGGTTAGGTTAGGTTACGTTGGTTAGGTTAGGTTAGGTTAGGTTAGGTTAGGTTAGGCTCAAATTTAACCAGGAGACTCCAAATTTCGTTTTCTCACATAAACTTGATCGTAAATCACTCTAATCCACGATAGGTTACAGTACCTGCAATTTGGGGAGGTTAGGTTAGGTTACGTTGGTTAGGTTAGGTTAGGTTAGGTTAGGTTAGGTTAGGCTCAAATTTAACCAGGAGACTCCAAATTTCGTTTTCTCACATAAACTTGATCGTAAATCACTCTAATCCACGATAGGTTACAGTACCTGCAATTTGGGGAGGTTAGGTTAGGTTACGTTGGTTAGGTTAGGTTAGGTTAGGTTAGGTTAGGTTAGGCTCAAATTTAACCAGGAGACTCCAAATTTCGTTTTCTCACATAAACTTGATCGTAAATCACTCTAATCCACGATAGGTTACAGTACCTGCAATTTGGGGAGGTTAGGTTAGGTTACGTTGGTTAGGTTAGGTTAGGTTAGGTTAGGTTAGGTTAGGCTCAAATTTAACCAGGAGACTCCAAATTTCGTTTTCTCACATAAACTTGATCGTAAATCACTCTAATCCACGATAGGTTACAGTACCTGCAATTTGGGGAGGTTAGGTTAGGTTACGTTGGTTAGGTTAGGTTAGGTTAGGTTAGGTTAGGTTAGGCTCAAATTTAACCAGGAGACTCCAAATTTCGTTTTCTCACATAAACTTGATCGTAAATCACTCTAATCCACGATAGGTTACAGTACCTGCAATTTGGGGAGGTTAGGTTAGGTTACGTTGGTTAGGTTAGGTTAGGTTAGGTTAGGTTAGGTTAGGCTCAAATTTAACCAGGAGACTCCAAATTTCGTTTTCTCACATAAACTTGATCGTAAATCACTCTAATCCACGATAGGTTACAGTACCTGCAATTTGGGGAGGTTAGGTTAGGTTACGTTGGTTAGGTTAGGTTAGGTTAGGTTAGGTTAGGTTAGGCTCAAATTGAACCAGGAGACTCCAAATTTCGTTTTCTCACATAAACTTGATCGTAAATCACTCTAATCCACGATAGGTTACAGTACCTGCAATTTGGGGAGGTTAGGTTAGGTTACGTTGGTTAGGTTAGGTTAGGTTAGGTTAGGTTAGGTTAGGCTCAAATTTAACCAGGAGACTCCAAATTTCGTTTTCTCACATAAACTTGATCGTAAATCACTCTAATCCACGATAGGTTACAGTACCTGCAATTTGGGGAGGTTAGGTTAGGTTACGTTGGTTAGGTTAGGTTAGGTTAGGTTAGGTTAGGTTAGGCTCAAATTTAACCAGGAGACTCCAAATTTCGTTTTCTCACATAAACTTGATCGTAAATCACTCTAATCCACGATAGGTTACAGTACCTGCAATTTGGGGAGGTTAGGTTAGGTTACGTTGGTTAGGTTAGGTTAGGTTAGGTTAGGTTAGGTTAGGCTCAAATTTAACCAGGAGACTCCAAATTTCGTTTTCTCACATAAACTTGATCGTAAATCACTCTAATCCACGATAGGTTACAGTACCTGCAATTTGGGGAGGTTAGGTTAGGTTACGTTGGTTAGGTTAGGTTAGGTTAGGTTAGGTTAGGTTAGGCTCAAATTTAACCAGGAGACTCCAAATTTCGTTTTCTCACATAAACTTGATCGTAAATCACTCTAATCCACGATAGGTTACAGTACCTGCAATTTGGGGAGGTTAGGTTAGGTTACGTTGGTTAGGTTAGGTTAGGTTAGGTTAGGTTAGGTTAGGCTCAAATTTAACCAGGAGACTCCAAATTTCGTTTTCTCACATAAACTTGATCGTAAATCACTCTAATCCACGATAGGTTACAGTACCTGCAATTTGGGGAGGTTAGGTTAGGTTACGTTGGTTAGGTTAGGTTAGGTTAGGTTAGGTTAGGTTAGGCTCAAATTTAACCAGGAGACTCCAAATTTCGTTTTCTCACATAAACTTGATCGTAAATCACTCTAATCCACGATAGGTTACAGTACCTGCAATTTGGGGAGGTTAGGTTAGGTTACGTTGGTTAGGTTAGGTTAGGTTAGGTTAGGTTAGGTTAGGTTAGGCTCAAATTTAACCAGGAGACTCCAAATTTCGTTTTCTCACATAAACTTGATCGTAAATCACTCTAATCCACGATAGGTTACAGTACCTGCAATTTGGGGAGGTTAGGTTAGGTTACGTTGGTTAGGTTAGGTTAGGTTAGGTTAGGTTAGGTTAGGCTCAAATTTAACCAGGAGACTCCAAATTTCGTTTTCTCACATAAACTTGATCGTAAATCACTCTAATCCACGATAGGTTACAGTACCTGCAATTTGGGGAGGTTAGGTTAGGTTACGTTGGTTAGGTTAGGTTAGGTTAGGTTAGGTTAGGTTAGGCTCAAATTTAACCAGGAGACTCCAAATTTCGTTTTCTCACATAAACTTGATCGTAAATCACTCTAATCCACGATAGGTTACAGTACCTGCAATTTGGGGAGGTTAGGTTAGGTTACGTTGGTTAGGTTAGGTTAGGTTAGGTTAGGTTAGGTTAGGCTCAAATTTAACCAGGAGACTCCAAATTTCGTTTTCTCACATAAACTTGATCGTAAATCACTCTAATCCACGATAGGTTACAGTACCTGCAATTTGGGGAGGTTAGGTTAGGTTACGTTGGTTAGGTTAGGTTAGGTTAGGTTAGGTTAGGTTAGGCTCAAATTTAACCAGGAGACTCCAAATTTCGTTTTCTCACATAAACTTGATCGTAAATCACTCTAATCCACGATAGGTTACAGTACCTGCAATTTGGGGAGGTTAGGTTAGGTTACGTTGGTTAGGTTAGGTTAGGTTAGGTTAGGTTAGGTTAGGCTCAAATTTAACCAGGAGACTCCAAATTTCGTTTTCTCACATAAACTTGATCGTAAATCACTCTAATCCACGATAGGTTACACTACCTGCAATTTGGGGAGGTTAGGTTAGGTTACGTTGGTTAGGTTAGGTTAGGTTAGGTTAGGTTAGGTTAGGCTCAAATTTAACCAGGAGACTCCAAATTTCGTTTTCTCACATAAACTTGATCGTAAATCACTCTAATCCACGATAGGTTACAGTACCTGCAATTTGGGGAGGTTAGGTTAGGTTACGTTGGTTAGGTTAGGTTAGGTTAGGTTAGGTTAGGTTAGGCTCAAATTTAACCAGGAGACTCCAAATTTCGTTTTCTCACATAAACTTGATCGTAAATCACTCTAATCCACGATAGGTTACAGTACCTGCAATTTGGGGAGGTTAGGTTAGGTTACGTTGGTTAGGTTAGGTTAGGTTAGGTTAGGTTAGGTTAGGCTCAAATTTAACCAGGAGACTCCAAATTTCGTTTTCTCACATAAACTTGATCGTAAATCACTCTAATCCACGATAGGTTACAGTACCTGCAATTTGGGGAGGTTAGGTTAGGTTACGTTGGTTAGGTTAGGTTAGGTTAGGTTAGGTTAGGTTAGGCTCAAATTTAACCAGGAGACTCCAAATTTCGTTTTCTCACATAAACTTGATCGTAAATCACTCTAATCCACGATAGGTTACAGTACCTGCAATTTGGGGAGGTTAGGTTAGGTTACGTTGGTTAGGTTAGGTTAGGTTAGGTTAGGTTAGGTTAGGCTCAAATTTAACCAGGAGACTCCAAATTTCGTTTTCTCACATAAACTTGATCGTAAATCACTCTAATCCACGATAGGTTACAGTACCTGCAATTTGGGGAGGTTAGGTTAGGTTACGTTGGTTAGGTTAGGTTAGGTTAGGTTAGGTTAGGTTAGGCTCAAATTTAACCAGGAGACTCCAAATTTCGTTTTCTCACATAAACTTGATCGTAAATCACTCTAATCCACGATAGGTTACAGTACCTGCAATTTGGGGAGGTTAGGTTAGGTTACGTTGGTTAGGTTAGGTTAGGTTAGGTTAGGTTAGGTTAGGCTCAAATTTAACCAGGAGACTCCAAATTTCGTTTTCTCACATAAACTTGATCGTAAATCACTCTAATCCACGATAGGTTACAGTACCTGCAATTTGGGGAGGTTAGGTTAGGTTACGTTGGTTAGGTTAGGTTAGGTTAGGTTAGGTTAGGTTAGGTTAGGCTCAAATTTAACCAGGAGACTCCAAATTTCGTTTTCTCACATAAACTTGATCGTAAATCACTCTAATCCACGATAGGTTACAGTACCTGCAATTTAGGGAGGTTAGGTTAGGTTACGTTGGTTAGGTTAGGTTAGGGTCAAATTTAACCAGGAGACTCCAAATTTCGTTTTCTCACATAAACTTGATCGTAAATCACTCTAATCCACGATAGGTTACAGTACCTGCAATTTGGGGAGGTTAGGTTAGGTTACGTTGGTTAGGTTAGGTTAGGTTAGGTTAGGTTAGGTTAGGCTCAAATTTAACCAGGAGACTCCAAATTTCGTTTTCTCACATAAACTTGATCGTAAATCACTCTAATCCACGATAGGTTACAGTACCTGCAATTTGGGGAGGTTAGGTTAGGTTACGTTGGTTAGGTTAGGTTAGGTTAGGTTATGTTAGGTTAGGCTCAAATTTAACCAGGAGACTCCAAATTTCGTTTTCTCACATAAACTTGATCGTAAATCACTCTAATCCACGATAGGTTACAGTACCTGCAATTTGGGGAGGTTAGGTTAGGTTACGTTGGTTAGGTTAGGTTAGGTTAGGTTAGGTTAGGTTAGGCTCAAATTTAACCAGGAGACTCCAAATTTCGTTTTCTCACATAAACTTGATCGTAAATCACTCTAATCCACGATAGGTTACAGTACCTGCAATTTGGGGAGGTTAGGTTAGGTTACGTTGGTTAGGTTAGGTTAGGTTAGGTTAGGTTAGGTTAGGCTCAAATTTAACCAGGAGACTCCAAATTTCGTTTTCTCACATAAACTTGATCGTAAATCACTCTAATCCACGATAGGTTACAGTACCTGCAATTTGGGGAGGTTAGGTTAGGTTACGTTGGTTAGGTTAGGTTAGGTTAGGTTAGGTTAGGCTCAAATTTAACCAGGAGACTCCAAATTTCGTTTTCTCACATAAACTTGATCGTAAATCACTCTAATCCACGATAGGTTACAGTACCTGCAATTTGGGGAGGTTAGGTTAGGTTACGTTGGTTAGGTTAGGTTAGGTTAGGTTAGGTTAGGTTAGGCTCAAATTTAACCAGGAGACTCCAAATTTCGTTTTCTCACATAAACTTGATCGTAAATCACTCTAATCCACGATAGGTTACAGTACCTGCAATTTGGGGAGGTTAGGTTAGGTTACGTTGGTTAGGTTATTTTAGGTTAGGTTAGGTTAGGCTCAAATTTAACCAGGAGACTCCAAATTTCGTTTTCTCACATAAACTTGATCGTAAATCACTCTAATCCACGATAGGTTACAGTACCTGCAATTTGGGGAGGTTAGGTTCGGTTACGTTGGTTAGGTTAGGTTAGGTTAGGTTAGGTTAGGTTAGGCTCAAATTTAACCAGGAGACTCCAAATTTCGTTTTCTCACATAAACTTGATCGTAAATCACTCTAATCCACGATAGGTTACAGTACCTGCAATTTGGGGAGGTTAGGTTAGGTTACGTTGGTTAGGTTAGGTTAGGTTAGGTTAGGTTAGGTTAGGCTCAAATTTAACCAGGAGACTCCAAATTTCGTTTTCTCACATAAACTTGATCGTAAATCACTCTAATCCACGATAGGTTACAGTACCTGCAATTTGGGGAGGTTAGGTTAGGTTACGTTGGTTAGGTTAGGTTAGGTTAGGTTAGGTTAGGTTAGGTTAGGTTAGGCTCAAATTTAACCAGGAGACTCCAAATTTCGTTTTCTCAGATAAACTTGATCGTAAATCACTCTAATCCACGATAGGTTACAGTACCTGCAATTTGGGGAGGTTAGGTTAGGTTACGTTGGTTAGGTTAGGTTAGGTTAGGTTAGGTTAGGTTAGGCTCAAATTTAACCAGGAGACTCCAAATTTCGTTTTCTCACATAAACTTGATCGTAAATCACTCTAATCCACGATAGGTTACAGTACCTGCAATTTGGGGAGGTTAGGTTAGGTTACGTTGGTTAGGTTAGGTTAGGTTAGGTTAGGTTAGGTTAGGTTAGGCTCAAATTTAACCAGGAGACTCCAAATTTCGTTTTCTCACATAAACTTGATCGTAAATCACTCTAATCCACGATAGGTTACAGTACCTGCAATTTGGGGAGGTTAGGTTAGGTTACGTTGGTTAGGTTAGGTTAGGTTAGGTTATTCTCAAATTTAACCAGGAGACTCCAAATTTCGTTTTCTCACATAAACTTGATCGTAAATCACTCTAATCCACGATAGGTTACAGTACCTGCAATTTGGGGAGGTTAGGTTAGGTTACGTTGGTTAGGTTAGGTTAGGTTAGGTTAGGTTAGGTTAGGCTCAAATTTAACCAGGAGACTCCAAATTTCGTTTTCTCACATAAACTTGATCGTAAATCACTCTAATCCACGATAGGTTATAGTACCTGCAATTTGGGGAGGTTAGGTTAGGTTACGTTGGTTAGGTTAGGTTAGGTTAGGTTAGGTTAGGTTAGGCTCAAATTTAACCAGGAGACTCCAAATTTCGTTTTCTCACATAAACTTGATCGTAAATCACTCTAATCCACGATAGGTTACAGTACCTGCAATTTGGGGAGGTTAGGTTAGGTTACGTTGGTTAGGTTAGGTTAGGTTAGGTTAGGTTAGGTTAGGCTCAAATTTAACCAGGAGACTCCAAATTTCGTTTTCTCACATAAACTTGATCGTAAATCACTCTAATCCACGATAGGTTACAGTACCTGCAATTTGGGGAGGTTAGGTTAGGTTACGTTGGTTAGGTTAGGTTAGGTTAGGTTAGGTTAGGTTAGGCTCAAATTTAACCAGGAGACTCCAAATTTCGTTTTCTCACATAAACTTGATCGTAAATCACTCTAATCCACGATAGGTTACAGTACCTGCAATTTGGGGAGGTTAGGTTAGGTTACGTTGGTTAGGTTAGGTTAGGTTAGGTTAGGTTAGGTTAGGCTCAAATTTAACCAGGAGACTCCAAATTTCGTTTTCTCACATAAACTTGATCGTAAATCACTCTAATCCACGATAGGTTACAGTACCTGCAATTTGGGGAGGTTAGGTTAGGTTACGTTGGTTAGGTTAGGTTAGGTTAGGTTAGGTTAGGTTAGGTTAGGCTCAAATTTAACCAGGAGACTCCAAATTTCGTTTTCTCACATAAACTTGATCGTAAATCACTCTAATCCACGATAGGTTACAGTACCTGCAATTTGGGGAGGTTAGGTTAGGTTACGTTGGTTAGGTTAGGTTAGGTTAGGTTAGGTTAGGTTAGGCTCAAATTTAACCAGGAGACTCCAAATTTCGTTTTCTCACATAAACTTGATCGTAAATCACTCTAATCCACGATAGGTTACAGTACCTGCAATTTGGGGAGGTTAGGTTAGGTTACGTTGGTTAGGTTAGGTTAGGTTAGGTTAGGTTAGGTTAGGCTCAAATTTAACCAGGAGACTCCAAATTTCGTTTTCTCACATAAACTTGATCGTAAATCACTCTAATCCACGATAGGTTACAGTACCTGCAATTTGGGGAGGTTAGGTTAGGTTACGTTGGTTAGGTTAGGTTAGGTTAGGTTAGGTTAGGTTAGGCTCAAATTTAACCAGGAGACTCCAAATTTCGTTTTCTCACATAAACTTGATCGTAAATCACTCTAATCCACGATAGGTTACAGTACCTGCAATTTGGGGAGGTTAGGTTAGGTTACGTTGGTTAGGTTAGGTTAGGTTAGGTTAGGTTAGGTTAGGCTCAAATTTAACCAGGAGACTCCAAATTTCGTTTTCTCACATAAACTTGATCGTAAATCACTCTAATCCACGATAGGTTACAGTACCTGCAATTTGGGGAGGTTAGGTTAGGTTACGTTGGTTAGGTTCGGTTAGGTTAGGTTAGGTTAGGTTAGGTTAGGTTAGGCTCAAATTTAACCAGGAGACTCCAAATTTCGTTTTCTCACATAAACTTGATCGTAAATCACTCTAATCCACGATAGGTTACAGTACCTGCAATTTGGGGAGGTTAGGTTAGGTTACGTTGGTTAGGTTAGGTTAGGTTAGGTTAGGTTAGGTTAGGCTCAAATTTAACCAGGAGACTCCAAATTTCGTTTTCTCACATAAACTTGATCGTAAATCACTCTAATCCACGATAGGTTACAGTACCTGCAATTTGGGGAGGTTAGGTTAGGTTACGTTGGTTAGGTTAGGTTAGGTTAGGTTAGGTTAGGCTCAAATTTAACCAGGAGACTCCAAATTTCGTTTTCTCACATAAACTTGATCGTAAA
This sequence comes from Penaeus vannamei, assembly GCF_042767895.1. Classification (NCBI taxonomy): domain Eukaryota; kingdom Metazoa; phylum Arthropoda; class Malacostraca; order Decapoda; family Penaeidae; genus Penaeus; species Penaeus vannamei. The sequence goes on along the minus strand of NC_091592.1, from coordinate 1,241,109 downwards.
TCACTCTAATCCACGATAGGTTACAGTACCTGCAATTTGGGGAGGTTAGGTTAGGTTACGTTGGTTAGGTTAGGTTAGGTTAGGTTAGGTTAGGTTAGGTTAGGCTCAAATTTAACCAGGAGACTCCAAATTTCGTTTTCTCACATAAACTTGATCGTAAATCACTCTAATCCACGATAGGTTACAGTACCTGCAATTTGGGGAGGTTAGGTTAGGTTACGTTGGTTAGGTTAGGTTAGGTTAGGTTAGGTTAGGTTAGGCTCAAATTTAACCAGGAGACTCCAAATTTCGTTTTCTCACATAAACTTGATCGTAAATCACTCTAATCCACGATAGGTTACAGTACCTGCAATTTGGGGAGGTTAGGTTAGGTTACGTTGGTTAGGTTAGGTTAGGTTAGGTTAGGTTAGGTTAGGCTCAAATTTAACCAGGAGACTCCAAATTTCGTTTTCTCACATAAACTTGATCGTAAATCACTCTAATCCACGATAGGTTACAGTACCTGCAATTTGGGGAGGTTAGGTTAGGTTACGTTGGTTAGGTTAGGTTAGGTTAGGTTAGGTTAGGTTAGGCTCAAATTTAACCAGGAGACTCCAAATTTCGTTTTCTCACATAAACTTGATCGTAAATCACTCTAATCCACGATAGGTTACAGTACCTGCAATTTGGGGAGGTTAGGTTAGGTTACGTTGGTTAGGTTAGGTTAGGTTAGGTTAGGTTAGGTTAGGCTCAAATTTAACCAGGAGACTCCAAATTTCGTTTTCTCACATAAACTTGATCGTAAATCACTCTAATCCACGATAGGTTACAGTACCTGCAATTTGGGGAGGTTAGGTTAGGTTACGTTGGTTAGGTTAGGTTAGGTTAGGTTAGGTTAGGTTAGGCTCAAATTTAACCAGGAGACTCCAAATTTCGTTTTCTCACATAAACTTGATCGTAAATCACTCTAATCCACGATAGGTTACAGTACCTGCAATTTGGGGAGGTTAGGTTAGGTTACGTTGGTTAGGTTAGGTTAGGTTAGGTTAGGTTAGGTTAGGCTCAAATTTAACCAGGAGACTCCAAATTTCGTTTTCTCACATAAACTTGATCGTAAATCACTCTAATCCACGATAGGTTACAGTACCTGCAATTTGGGGAGGTTAGGTTAGGTTACGTTGGTTAGGTTAGGTTAGGTTAGGTTAGGTTAGGTTAGGCTCAAATTTAACCAGGAGACTCCAAATTTCGTTTTCTCACATAAACTTGATCGTAAATCACTCTAATCCACGATAGGTTACAGTACCTGCAATTTGGGGAGGTTAGGTTAGGTTACGTTGGTTAGGTTAGGTTAGGTTAGGTTAGGTTAGGTTAGGTTAGGTTAGGCTCAAATTTAACCAGGAGACTCCAAATTTCGTTTTCTCACATAAACTTGATCGTAAATCACTCTAATCCACGATAGGTTACAGTACCTGCAATTTGGGGAGGTTAGGTTAGGTTACGTTGGTTAGGTTAGGTTAGGTTAGGTTAGGTTAGGTTAGGCTCAAATTTAACCAGGAGACTCCAAATTTCGTTTTCTCACATAAACTTGATCGTAAATCACTCTAATCCACGATAGGTTACAGTACCTGCAATTTGGGGAGGTTAGGTTAGGTTACGTTGGTTAGGTTAGGTTAGGTTAGGTTAGGTTAGGTTAGGCTCAAATTTAACCAGGAGACTCCAAATTTCGTTTTCTCACATAAACTTGATCGTAAATCACTCTAATCCACGATAGGTTACAGTACCTGCAATTTGGGGAGGTTAGGTTAGGTTACGTTGGTTAGGTTAGGTTAGGTTAGGTTAGGTTAGGTTAGGCTCAAATTTAACCAGGAGACTCCAAATTTCGTTTTCTCACATAAACTTGATCGTAAATCACTCTAATCCACGATAGGTTACAGTACCTGCAATTTGGGGAGGTTAGGTTAGGTTACGTTGGTTAGGTTAGGTTAGGTTAGGTTAGGTTAGGTTAGGTTAGGCTCAAATTTAACCAGGAGCCTCCAAATTTCGTTTTCTCACATAAACTTGATCGTAAATCACTCTAATCCACGATAGGTTACAGTACCTGCAATTTGGGGAGGTTAGGTTAGGTTACGTTGGTTAGGTTAGGTTAGGTTAGGTTAGGTTAGGTTAGGCTCAAATTTAACCAGGAGACTCCAAATTTCGTTTTCTCACATAAACTTGATCGTAAATCACTCTAATCCACGATAGGTTACAGTACCTGCAATTTGGGGAGGTTAGGTTAGGTTACGTTGGTTAGGTTAGGTTAGGTTAGGTTAGGTTAGGTTAGGCTCAAATTTAACCAGGAGACTCCAAATTTCGTTTTCTCACATAAACTTGATCGTAAATCACTCTAATCCACGATAGGTTACAGTACCTGCAATTTGGGGAGGTTAGGTTAGGTTACGTTGGTTAGGTTAGGTTAGGTTAGGTTAGGTTAGGTTAGGCTCAAATTTAACCAGGAGACTCCAAATTTCGTTTTCTCACATAAACTTGATCGTAAATCACTCTAATCCACGATAGGTTACAGTACCTGCAATTTGGGGAGGTTAGGTTAGGTTACGTTGGTTAGGTTAGGTTAGGTTAGGTTAGGTTAGGTTAGGCTCAAATTTAACCAGGAGACTCCAAATTTCGTTTTCTCACATAAACTTGATCGTAAATCACTCTAATCCACGATAGGTTACAGTACCTGCAATTTGGGGAGGTTAGGTTAGGTTACGTTGGTTAGGTTAGGTTAGGTTAGGTTAGGTTAGGTTAGGCTCAAATTTAACCAGGAGACTCCAAATTTCGTTTTCTCACATAAACTTGATCGTAAATCACTCTAATCCACGATAGGTTACAGTACCTGCAATTTGGGGAGGTTAGGTTAGGTTACGTTGGTTAGGTTAGGTTAGGTTAGGTTAGGTTAGGTTAGGCTCAAATTTAACCAGGAGACTCCAAATTTCGTTTTCTCACATAAACTTGATCGTAAATCACTCTAATCCACGATAGGTTACAGTACCTGCAATTTGGGGAGGTTAGGTTAGGTTACGTTGGTTAGGTTAGGTTAGGTTAGGTTAGGTTAGGTTAGGCTCAAATTTAACCAGGAGACTCCAAGTTTCGTTTTCTCACATAAACTTGATCGTAAATCACTCTAATCCACGATAGGTTACAGTACCTGCAATTTGGGGAGGTTAGGTTAGGTTACGTTGGTTAGGTTAGGTTAGGTTAGGTTAGGTTAGGTTAGGCTCAAATTTAACCAGGAGACTCCAAATTTCGTTTTCTCACATAAACTTGATCGTAAATCACTCTAATCCACGATAGGTTACAGTACCTGCAATTTGGGGAGGTTAGGTTAGGTTACGTTGGTTAGGTTAGGTTAGGTTAGGTTAGGTTAGGTTAGGCTCAAATTTAACCAGGAGACTCCAAATTTCGTTTTCTCACATAAACTTGATCGTAAATCACTCTAATCCACGATAGGTTACAGTACCTGCAATTTGGGGAGGTTAGGTTAGGTTACGTTGGTTAGGTTAGGTTAGGTTAGGTTAGGTTAGGTTAGGCTCAAATTTAACCAGGAGACTCCAAATTTCGTTTTCTCACATAAACTTGATCGTAAATCACTCTAATCCACGATAGGTTACAGTACCTGCAATTTGGGGAGGTTAGGTTAGGTTACGTTGGTTAGGTTAGGTTAGGTTAGGTTAGGTTAGGTTAGGCTCAAATTTAACCAGGAGACTCCAAATTTCGTTTTCTCACATAAACTTGATCGTAAATCACTCTAATCCACGATAGGTTACAGTACCTGCAATTTGGGGAGGTTAGGTTAGGTTACGTTGGTTAGGTTAGGTTAGGTTAGGTTAGGTTAGGTTAGGCTCAAATTTAACCAGGAGACTCCAAATTTCGTTTTCTCACATAAACTTGATCGTAAATCACTCTAATCCACGATAGGTTACAGTACCTGCAATTTGGGGAGGTTAGGTTAGGTTACGTTGGTTAGGTTAGGTTAGGTTAGGTTAGGTTAGGTTAGGTTAGGTTAGGCTCAAATTTAACCAGGAGACTCCAAATTTCGTTTTCTCACATAAACTTGATCGTAAATCACTCTAATCCACGATAGGTTACAGTACCTGCAATTTGGGGAGGTTAGGTTAGGTTACGTTGGTTAGGTTAGGTTAGGTTAGGTTAGGTTAGGTTAGGCTCAAATTTAACCAGGAGACTCCAAATTTCGTTTTCTCACATAAACTTGATCGTAAATCACTCTAATCCACGATAGGTTACAGTACCTGCAATTTGGGGAGGTTAGGTTAGGTTACGTTGGTTAGGTTAGGTTAGGTTAGGTTAGGTTAGGTTAGGCTCAAATTTAACCAGGAGACTCCAAATTTCGTTTTCTCACATAAACTTGATCGTAAATCACTCTAATCCACGATAGGTTAGAGTACCTGCAATTTGGGGAGGTTAGGTTAGGTTACGTTGGTTAGGTTAGGTTAGGTTAGGTTAGGTTAGGTTAGGTTAGGCTCAAATTTAACCAGGAGACTCCAAATTTCGTTTTCTCACATAAACTTGATCGTAAATCACTCTAATCCACGATAGGTTACAGTACCTGCAATTTGGGGAGGTTAGGTTAGGTTACGTTGGTTAGGTTAGGTTAGGTTAGGTTAGGTTAGGTTAGGCTCAAATTTAACCAGGAGACTCCAAATTTCGTTTTCTCACATAAACTTGATCGTAAATCACTCTAATCCACGATAGGTTACAGTACCTGCAATTTGGGGAGGTTAGGTTAGGTTACGTTGGTTAGGTTAGGTTAGGTTAGGTTAGGTTAGGTTAGGCTCAAATTTAACCAGGAGACTCCAAATTTCGTTTTCTCACATAAACTTGATCGTAAATCACTCTAATCCACGATAGGTTACAGTACCTGCAATTTGGGGAGGTTAGGTTAGGTTACGTTGGTTAGGTTAGGTTAGGTTAGGTTAGGTTAGGTTAGGCTCAAATTTAACCAGGAGACTCCAAATTTCGTTTTCTCACATAAACTTGATCGTAAATCACTCTAATCCACGATAGGTTACAGTACCTGCAATTTGGGGAGGTTAGGTTAGGTTACGTTGGTTAGGTTAGGTTAGGTTAGGTTAGGTTAGGTTAGGCTCAAATTTAACCAGGAGACTCCAAATTTCGTTTTCTCACATAAACTTGATCGTAAATCACTCTAATCCACGATAGGTTACAGTACCTGCAATTTGGGGAGGTTAGGTTAGGTTACGTTGGTTAGGTTCGGTTAGGTTAGGTTAGGTTAGGTTAGGCTCAAATTTAACCAGGAGACTCCAAATTTCGTTTTCTCACATAAACTTGATCGTAAATCACTCTAATCCACGATAGGTTACAGTACCTGCAATTTGGGGAGGTTAGGTTAGGTTACGTTGGTTAGGTTAGGTTAGGTTAGGTTAGGTTAGGTTAGGCTCAAATTTAACCAGGAGACTCCAAATTTCGTTTTCTCACATAAACTTGATCGTAAATCACTCTAATCCACGATAGGTTACAGTACCTGCAATTTGGGGAGGTTAGGTTAGGTTACGTTGGTTCGGTTAGGTTAGGTTAGGTTAGGTTAGGTTAGGCTCAAATTTAACCAGGAGACTCCAAATTTCGTTTTCTCACATAAACTTGATCGTAAATCACTCTAATCCACGATAGGTTACAGTACCTGCAATTTGGGGAGGTTAGGTTAGGTTACGTTGGTTAGGTTAGGTTAGGTTAGGTTAGGTTAGGTTAGGCTCAAATTTAACCAGGAGACTCCAAATTTCGTTTTCTCACATAAACTTGATCGTAAATCACTCTAATCCACGATAGGTTACAGTACCTGCAATTTGGGGAGGTTAGGTTAGGTTACGTTGGTTAGGTTAGGTTAGGTTAGGTTAGGTTAGGTTAGGCTCAAATTTAACCAGGAGACTCCAAATTTCGTTTTCTCACATAAACTTGATCGTAAATCACTCTAATCCACGATAGGTTACAGTACCTGCAATTTGGGGAGGTTAGGTTAGGTTACGTTGGTTAGGTTAGGTTAGGTTAGGTTAGGTTAGGTTAGGCTCAAATTTAACCAGGAGACTCCAAATTTCGTTTTCTCACATAAACTTGATCGTAAATCACTCTAATCCACGATAGGTTACAGTACCTGCAATTTGGGGAGGTTAGGTTAGGTTACGTTGGTTAGGTTAGGTTAGGTTAGGTTAGGTTAGGTTAGGCTCAAATTTAACCAGGAGACTCCAAATTTCGTTTTCTCACATAAACTTGATCGTAAATCACTCTAATCCACGATAGGTTACAGTACCTGCAATTTGGGGAGGTTAGGTTAGGTTACGTTGGTTAGGTTAGGTTAGGTTAGGTTAGGTTAGGTTAGGCTCAAATTTAACCAGGAGACTCCAAATTTCGTTTTCTCACATAAACTTGATCGTAAATCACTCTAATCCACGATAGGTTACAGTACCTGCAATTTGGGGAGGTTAGGTTAGGTTACGTTGGTTAGGTTAGGTTAGGTTAGGTTAGGTTAGGTTAGGCTCAAATTTAACCAGGAGACTCCAAATTTCGTTTTCTCACATAAACTTGATCGTAAATCACTCTAATCCACGATAGGTTACAGTACCTGCAATTTGGGGAGGTTAGGTTAGGTTACGTTGGTTAGGTTAGGTTAGGTTAGGTTAGGTTAGGTTAGGCTCAAATTTAACCAGGAGACTCCAAATTTCGTTTTCTCACATAAACTTGATCGTAAATCACTCTAATCCACGATAGGTTACAGTACCTGCAATTTGGGGAGGTTAGGTTAGGTTACGTTGGTTAGGTTAGGTTAGGTTAGGTTAGGTTAGGTTAGGCTCAAATTTAACCAGGAGACTCCAAATTTCGTTTTCTCACATAAACTTGATCGTAAAGCACTCTAATCCACGATAGGTTACAGTACCTGCAATTTGGGGAGGTTAGGTTAGGTTACGTTGGTTAGGTTAGGTTAGGTTAGGTTAGGTTAGGTTAGGCTCAAATTTAACCAGGAGACTCCAAATTTCGTTTTCTCACATAAACTTGATCGTAAATCACTCTAATCCACGATAGGTTACAGTACCTGCAATTTGGGGAGGTTAGGTTAGGTTACGTTGGTTAGGTTAGGTTAGGTTAGGTTAGGTTAGGCTCAAATTTAACCAGGAGACTCCAAATTTCGTTTTCTCACATAAACTTGATCGTAAATCACTCTAATCCACGATAGGTTACAGTACCTGCAATTTGGGGAGGTTAGGTTAGGTTACGTTGGTTAGGTTAGGTTAGGTTAGGTTAGGTTAGGTTAGGCTCAAATTTAACCAGGAGACTCCAAATTTCGTTTTCTCACATAAACTTGATCGTAAATCACTCTAATCCACGATAGGTTACAGTACCTGCAATTTGGGGAGGTTAGGTTAGGTTACGTTGGTTAGGTTAGGTTAGGTTAGGTTAGGTTAGGTTAGGCTCAAATTTAACCAGGAGACTCCAAATTTCGTTTTCTCACATAAACTTGATCGTAAATCACTCTAATCCACGATAGGTTACAGTACCTGCAATTTGGGGAGGTTAGGTTAGGTTACGTTGGTTAGGTTAGGTTAGGTTAGGTTAGGTTAGGTTAGGCTCAAATTTAACCAGGAGACTCCAAATTTCGTTTTCTCACATAAACTTGATCGTAAATCACTCTAATCCACGATAGGTTATAGTACCTGCAATTTGGGGAGGTTAGGTTAGGTTACGTTGGTTAGGTTAGGTTAGGTTAGGTTAGGTTAGGTTAGGCTCAAATTTAACCAGGAGACTCCAAATTTCGTTTTCTCACATAAACTTGATCGTAAATCACTCTAATCCACGATAGGTTACAGTACCTGCAATTTGGGGAGGTTAGGTTAGGTTACGTTGGTTAGGTTAGGTTAGGTTAGGTTAGGTTAGGTTAGGCTAAAATTCAACCAGGAGACTCCAAATTTCGTTTTCTCACATAAACTTGATCGTAAATCACTCTAATCCACGATAGGTTACAGTACCTGCAATTTGGGGAGGTTAGGTTAGGTTACGTTGGTTAGGTTAGGTTAGGTTAGGTTAGGTTAGGTTAGGCTCAAATTTAACCAGGAGACTCCAAATTTCGTTTTCTCACATAAACTTGATCGTAAATCACTCTAATCCACGATAGGTTACAGTACCTGCAATTTGGGGAGGTTAGGTTAGGTTACGTTGGTTAGGTTAGGTTAGGTTAGGTTAGGTTAGGTTAGGCTCAAATTTAACCAGGAGACTCCAAATTTCGTTTTCTCACATAAACTTGATCGTAAATCACTCTAATCCACGATAGGTTACAGTACCTGCAATTTGGGGAGGTTAGGTTAGGTTACGTTGGTTAGGTTAGGTTAGGTTAGGTTAGGTTAGGCTCAAATTTAACCAGGAGACTCCAAATTTCGTTTTCTCACATAAACTTGATCGTAAATCACTCTAATCCACGATAGGTTACAGTACCTGCAATTTGGGGAGGTTAGGTTAGGTTACGTTGGTTAGGTTAGGTTAGGTTAGGTTAGGTTAGGTTAGGCTCAAATTTAACCAGGAGACTCCAAATTTCGTTTTCTCACATAAACTTGATCGTAAATCACTCTAATCCACGATAGGTTACAGTACCTGCAATTTGGGGAGGTTAGGTTAGGTTACGTTGGTTAGGTTAGGTTAGGTTAGGTTAGGTTAGGTTAGGCTCAAATTTAACCAGGAGACTCCAAATTTCGCTTTCTCACATAAACTTGATCGTAAATCACTCTAATCCACGATAGGTTACAGTACCTGCAATTTGGGGAGGTTAGGTTAGGTTACGTTGGTTAGGTTAGGTTAGGTTAGGTTAGGTTAGGTTAGGCTCAAATTTAACCAGGAGACTCCAAATTTCGTTTTCTCACATAAACTTGATCGTAAATCACTCTAATCCACGATAGGTTACAGTATCTGCAATTTGGGGAGGTTAGGTTAGGTTACGTTGGTTAGGTTAGGTTAGGTTAGGTTAGGTTAGGTTAGGCTCAAATTTAACCAGGAGACTCCAAATTTCGTTTTCTCACATAAACTTGATCGTAAATCACTCTAATCCACGATAGGTTACAGTACCTGCAATTTGGGGAGGTTAGGTTAGGTTACGTTGGTTAGGTTAGGTTAGGTTAGGTTAGGTTAGGTTAGGCTCAAATTTAACCAGGAGACTCCAAATTTCGTTTTCTCACATAAACTTGATCGTAAATCACTCTAATCCACGATAGGTTACAGTACCTGCAATTTGGGGAGGTTAGGTTAGGTTACGTTGGTTCGGTTAGGTTAGGTTAGGTTAGGTTAGGTTAGGCTCAAATTTAACCAGGAGACTCCAAATTTCGTTTTCTCACATAAACTTGATCGTAAATCACTCTAATCCACGATAGGTTACAGTACCTGCAATTTGGGGAGGTTAGGTTAGGTTACGTTGGTTAGGTTAGGTTAGGTTAGGTTAGGTTAGGTTAGGCTCAAATTTAACCAGGAGACTCCAAATTTCGTTTTCTCACATAAACTTGATCGTAAATCACTCTAATCCACGATAGGTTACAGTACCTGCAATTTGGGGAGGTTAGGTTAGGTTAGGTTGGTTAGGTTAGGTTAGGTTAGGTTAGGTTAGGTTAGGTTAGGCTCAAATTTAACCAGGAGACTCCAAATTTCGTTTTCTCACATAAACTTGATCGTAAATCACTCTAATCCACGATAGGTTACAGTACCTGCAATTTGGGGAGGTTAGGTTAGGTTACGTTGGTTAGGTTAGGTTCGGTTAGGTTAGGTTAGGTTAGGCTCAAATTTAACCAGGAGACTCCAAATTTCGTTTTCTCACATAAACTTGATCGTAAATCACTCTAATCCACGATAAGTTACAGTACCTGCAATTTGGGGAGGTTAGGTTAGGTTACGTTGGTTAGGTTCGGTTCGGTTAGGTTAGGCTAAGTTAGGTTAGGTTAGGCTCAAATTTAACCAGGAGACTCCAAATTTCGTTTTCTCACATAAACTTGATCGTAAATCACTCTAATCCACGATAGGTTACAGTACCTGCAATTTGGGGAGGTTAGGTTAGGTTACGTTGGTTAGGTTAGGTTAGGTTAGGTTAGGTTAGGTTAGGCTCAAATTTAACCAGGAGACTCCAAATTTCGTTTTCTCACATAAACTTGATCGTAAATCACTCTAATCCACGATAGGTTACAGTACCTGCAATTTGGGGAGGTTAGGTTAGGTTACGTTGGTTAGGTTAGGTTAGGTTAGGTTAGGTTAGGTTAGGCTCAAATTTAACCAGGAGACTCCAAATTTCGTTTTCTCACATAAACTTGATCGTAAATCACTCTAATCCACGATAGGTTACAGTACCTGCAATTTGGGGAGGTTAGGTTAGGTTACGTTGGTTAGGTTAGGTTAGGTTAGGCTCAAATTTAACCAGGAGACTCCAAATTTCGTTTTCTCACATAAACTTGATCGTAAATCACTCTAATCCACGATAGGTTACAGTACCTGCAATTTGGGGAGGTTAGGTTAGGTTACGTTGGTTAGGTTAGGTTAGGTTAGGTTAGGTTAGGTTAGGCTCAAATTTAACGAGGAGACTCCAAATTTCGTTTTCTCACATAAACTTGATCGTAAATCACTCTAATCCACGATAGGTTACAGTACCTGCAATTTGGGGAGGTTAGGTTAGGTTACGTTGGTTAGGTTAGGTTAGGTTAGGTTAGGTTAGGTTAGGTTAGGCTCAAATTTAACCAGGAGACTCCAAATTTCGTTTTCTCACATAAACTTGATCGTAAATCACTCTAATCCACGATAGGTTACAGTACCTGCAATTTGGGGAGGTTAGGTTAGGTTACGTTGGTTAGGTTAGGTTAGGTTAGGTTAGGTTAGGCTCAAATTTAACCAGGAGACTCCAAATTTCGTTTTCTCACATAAACTTGATCGTAAATCACTCTAATCCACGATAGGTTACAGTACCTGCAATTTGGGGAGGTTAGGTTAGGTTACGTTGGTTAGGTTAGGTTAGGTTAGGTTAGGTTAGGTTAGGTTAGGCTCAAATTTAACCAGGAGACTCCAAATTTCGTTTTCTCACATAAACTTGATCGTAAATCACTCTAATCCACGATAGGTTACAGTACCTGCAATTTGGGGAGGTTAGGTTAGGTTACGTTGGTTAGGTTAGGTTAGGTTAGGTTAGGTTAGGTTAGGCTCAAATTTAACCAGGAGACTCCAAATTTCGTTTTCTCACATAAACTTGATCGTAAATCACTCTAATCCACGATAGGTTACAGTACCTGCAATTTGGGGAGGTTAGGTTAGGTTACGTTGGTTAGGTTAGGTTAGGTTAGGTTAGGTTAGGTTAGGCTCAAATTTAACCAGGAGACTCCAAATTTCGTTTTCTCACATAAACTTGATCGTAAATCACTCTAATCCACGATAGGTTACAGTACCTGCAATTTGGGGAGGTTAGGTTAGGTTACGTTGGTTAGGTTAGGTTAGGTTAGGTTAGGTTAGGTTAGGCTCAAATTTAACCAGGAGACTCCAAATTTCGTTTTCTCACATAAACTTGATCGTAAATCACTCTAATCCACGATAGGTTACAGTACCTGCAATTTGGGGAGGTTAGGTTAGGTTACGTTGGTTAGGTTAGGTTCGGTTAGGTTAGGTTAGGTTAGGCTAAAATTCAACCAGGAGACTCCAAATTTCGTTTTCTCACATAAACTTGATCGTAAATCACTCTAATCCACGATAGGTTACAGTACCTGCAATTTGGGGAGGTTAGGTTAGGTTACGTTGGTTAGGTTAGGTTAGGTTAGGTTAGGTTAGGTTAGGCTCAAATTTAACCAGGAGACTCCAAATTTCGTTTTCTCACATAAACTTGATCGTAAATCACTCTAATCCACGATAGGTTACAGTACCTGCAATTTGGGGAGGTTAGGTTAGGTTACGTTGGTTAGGTTAGGTTAGGTTAGGTTAGGTTAGGTTAGGCTCAAATTTAACCAGGAGACTCCAAATTTCGTTTTCTCACATAAACTTGATCGTAAATCACTCTAATCCACGATAGGTTACAGTACCTGCAATTTGGGGAGGTTAGGTTAGGTTACGTTGGTTAGGTTAGGTTAGGTTAGGTTAGGTTAGGCTCAAATTTAACCAGGAGACTCCAAATTTCGTTTTCTCACATAAACTTGATCGTAAATCACTTTAATCCACGATAGGTTACAGTACCTGCAATTTGGGGAGGTTAGGTTAGGTTACGTTGGTTAGGTTAGGTTAGGTTAGGTTAGGTTAGGTTAGGCTCAAATTTAACGAGGAGACTCCAAATTTCGTTTTCTCACATAAACTTGATCGTAAATCACTCTAATCCACAATAGGTTACAGTACCTGCAATTTGGGGGAGGTTAGGTTAAGTTACGTTGGTTATGTTCGGTTCGGTTAGGTTAGGTTAGGTTAGGTTAGGTTAGGCTCAAATTTAACCAGGAGACTCCAAATTTCGCTTTCTCACATAAACTTGATCGTAAATCACTCTAATCCACGATAGGTCATAGTACCTGCAATTTGGGGAGGTTAGGTTAGGTTACGTTGGTTAGGTTAGGTTAGGTTAGGTTAGGTTAGGTTAGGCTCAAATTTAACCAGGAGACTCCAAATTTCGTTTTCTCACATAAACTTGATCGTAAATCACTCTAATCCACGATAGGTCATAGTACCTGCAATTTGGGGAGGTTAGGTTAGGTTACGTTGGTTAGGTTAGGTTAGGTTAGGTTAGGTTAGGTTAGGCTAAAATTTAACCAGGAGACTCCAAATTTCGTTTTCTCACATAAACTTGATCGTAAATCACTCTAATCCACGATAGGTTACAGTACCTGCAATTTGGGGAGGTTAGGTTAGGTTACGTTGGTTAGGTTAGGTTCGGTTAGGTTAGGTTAGGTTAGGCTAAAATTCAACCAGGAGACTCCAAATTTCGTTTTCTCACATAAACTTGATCGTAAATCACTCTAATCCACGATAGGTTACAGTACCTGCAATTTGGGGAGGTTAGGTTAGGTTACGTTGGTTAGGTTAGGTTAGGTTAGGTTAGGTTAGGTTAGGCTCAAATTTAACGAGGAGACTCCAAATTTCGTTTTCTCACATAAACTTGATCGTAAATCACTCTAATCCACAATAGGTTACAGTACCTGCAATTTGGGGGAGGTTAGGTTAAGTTACGTTGGTTAGGTTCGGTTCGGTTAGGTTAGGTTAGGTTAGGTTAGGTTAGGCTCAAATTTAACCAGGAGACTCCAAATTTCGTTTTCTCACATAAACTTGATCGTAAATCACTCTAATCCACGATAGGTTACAGTACCTGCAATTTGGGGAGGTTAGGTTAGGTTACGTTGGTTAGGTTAGGTTAGGTTAGGTTAGGTTAGGCTCAAATTTAACCAGGAGACTCCAAATTTCGTTTTCTCACATAAACTTGATCGTAAATCACTCTAATCCACGATAGGTTACAGTACCTGCAATTTGGGGAGGTTAGGTTAGGTTACGTTGGTTAGGTTAGGTTAGGTTAGGTTAGGTTAGGTTAGGTTAGGCTCAAATTTAACCAGGAGACTCCAAATTTCGTTTTCTCACATAAACTTGATCGTAAATCACTCTAATCCACGATAGGTTACAGTACCTGCAATTTGGGGAGGTTAGGTTAGGTTACGTTGGTTAGGTTAGGTTAGGTTAGGTTAGGTTAGGTTAGGCTCAAATTTAACCAGGAGACTCCAAATTTCGTTTTCTCACATAAACTTGATCGTAAATCACTCTAATCCACGATAGGTTACAGTACCTGCAATTTGGGGAGGTTAGGTTAGGTTACGTTGGTTAGGTTAGGTTAGGTTAGGTTAGGTTAGGTTAGGCTCAAATTTAACCAGGAGACTCCAAATTTCGTTTTCTCACATAAACTTGATCGTAAATCACTCTAATCCACGATAGGTCATAGTACCTGCAATTTGGGGAGGTTAGGTTAGGTTACGTTGGTTAGGTTAGGTTAGGTTAGGTTAGGTTAGGTTAGGCTCAAATTTAACCAGGAGACTCCAAATTTCGTTTTCTCACATAAACTTGATCGTAAATCACTCTAATCCACGATAGGTTACAGTACCTGCAATTTGGGGAGGTTAGGTTAGGTTACGTTGGTTAGGTTAGGTTCGGTTAGGTTAGGTTAGGTTAGGCTAAAATTCAACCAGGAGACTCCAAATTTCGTTTTCTCACATAAACTTGATCGTAAATCACTCTAATCCACGATAGGTTACAGTACATGCAATTTGGGGAGGTTAGGTTAGGTTACGTTGGTTAGGTTAGGTTAGGTTAGGTTAGGTTAGGTTAGGCTCAAATTTAACCAGGAGACTCCAAATTTCGTTTTCTCACATAAACTTGATCGTAAATCACTCTAATCCACGATAGGTTACAGTACCTGCAATTTGGGGAGGTTAGGTTAGGTTACGTTGGTTAGGTTAGGTTAGGTTAGGTTAGGTTAGGTTAGGCTCAAATTTAACCAGGAGACTCCAAATTTCGTTTTCTCACATAAACTTGATCGTAAATCACTCTAATCCACGATAGGTTACAGTACCTGCAATTTGGGGAGGTTAGGTTAGGTTACGTTGGTTAGGTTAGGTTAGGTTAGGTTAGGTTAGGCTCAAATTTAACCAGGAGACTCCAAATTTCGTTTTCTCACATAAACTTGATCGTAAATCACTTTAATCCACGATAGGTTACAGTACCTGCAATTTGGGGAGGTTAGGTTAGGTTACGTTGGTTAGGTTAGGTTAGGTTAGGTTAGGTTAGGTTAGGCTCAAATTTAATGAGGAGACTCCAAATTTCGTTTTCTCACATAAACTTGATCGTAAATCACTCTAATCCACAATAGGTTACAGTACCTGCAATTTGGGGGAGGTTAGGTTAAGTTACGTTGGTTAGGTTCGGTTCGGTTAGGTTAGGTTAGGTTAGGTTAGGTTAGGCTCAAATTTAACCAGGAGACTCCAAATTTCGCTTTCTCACATAAACTTGATCGTAAATCACTCTAATCCACGATAGGTTACAGTACCTGCAATTTGGGGAGGTTAGGTTAGGTTACGTTGGTTAGGTTAGGTTAGGTTAGGTTAGGTTAGGTTAGGCTCAAATTTAACCAGGAGACTCCAAATTTCGTTTTCTCACATAAACTTGATCGTAAATCACTCTAATCCACGATAGGTTACAGTATCTGCAATTTGGGGAGGTTAGGTTAGGTTACGTTGGTTAGGTTCGGTTAGGTTAGGTTAGGTTAGGCTCAAATTTTACCAGGAGACTCCAAATTTCGTTTTCTCACATAAACTTGATCGTAAATCACTCTAATCCACGATAGGTTACAGTACCTGCAATTTGGGGAGGTTAGGTTAGGTTACGTTGGTTAGGTTAGGTTAGGTTAGGTTAGGTTAGGTTAGGTTAGGCTCAAATTTAACCAGGAGACTCCAAATTTCGTTTTCTCACATAAACTTGATCGTAAATCACTCTAATCCACGATAGGTTACAGTACCTGCAATTTGGGGAGGTTAGGTTAGGTTACGTTGGTTCGGTTAGGTTAGGTTAGGTTAGGTTAGGTTAGGCTCAAATTTAACCAGGAGACTCCAAATTTCGTTTTCTCACATAAACTTGATCGTAAATCACTTTAATCCACGATAGGTTACAGTACCTGCAATTTGGGGAGGTTAGGTTAGGTTACGTTGGTTAGGTTAGGTTAGGTTAGGTTAGGTTAGGTTAGGTTAGGCTCAAATTTAACCAGGAGACTCCAAATTTCGTTTTCTCACATAAACTTGATCGTAAATCACTCTAATCCACGATAGGTTACAGTACCTGCAATTTGGGGAGGTTAGGTTAGGTTAGGTTGGTTAGGTTAGGTTAGGTTAGGTTAGGTTAGGTTAGGTTAGGCTCAAATTTAACCAGGAGACTCCAAATTTCGTTTTCTCACATAAACTTGATCGTAAATCACTCTAATCCACGATAGGTTACAGTACCTGCAATTTGGGGAGGTTAGGTTAGGTTACGTTGGTTAGGTTAGGTTCGGTTAGGTTAGGTTAGGTTAGGCTCAAATTTAACCAGGAGACTCCAAATTTCGTTTTCTCACATAAACTTGATCGTAAATCACTATAATCCACGATAAGTTACAGTACCTGCAATTTGGGGAGGTTAGGTTAGGTTACGTTGGTTAGGTTCGGTTCGGTTAGGTTAGGCTAAGTTAGGTTAGGTTAGGCTCAAATTTAACCAGGAGACTCCAAATTTCGTTTTCTCACATAAACTTGATCGTAAATCACTCTAATCCACGATAGGTTACAGTACCTGCAATTTGGGGAGGTTAGGTTAGGTTACGTTGGTTAGGTTAGGTTAGGTTAGGTTAGGTTAGGTTAGGCTCAAATTTAACCAGGAGACTCCAAATTTCGTTTTCTCACATAAACTTGATCGTAAATCACTCTAATCCACGATAGGTTACAGTACCTGCAATTTGGGGAGGTTAGGTTAAGTTACGTTGGTTAGGTTAGGTTAGGTTAGGTTAGGTTAGGTTAGGCTCAAATTTAACCAGGAGACTCCAAATTTCGTTTTCTCACATAAACTTGATCGTAAATCACTCTAATCCACGATAGGTTACAGTACCTGCAATTTGGGGAGGTTAGGTTAGGTTACGTTGGTTAGGTTCGGTTAGGTTAGGTTAGGTTAGGTTAGGCTCAAATTTAACCAGGAGACTCCAAATTTCGTTTTCTCACATAAACTTGATCGTAAATCACTCTAATCCACGATAGGTTACAGTACCTGCAATTTGGGGAGGTTAGGTTAGGTTACGTTGGTTAGGTTAGGTTAGGTTAGGTTAGGTTAGGCTCAAATTTAACCAGGAGACTCCAATTTTCGTTTTCTCACATAAACTTGATCGTAAATCACTTTAATCCACGATAGGTTACAGTACCTGCAATTTGGGGAGGTTAGGTTAGGTTACGTTGGTTAGGTTAGGTTAGGTTAGGTTAGGTTAGGTTAGGCTCAAATTTAACGAGGAGACTCCAAATTTCGTTTTCTCACATAAACTTGATCGTAAATCACTCTAATCCACAATAGGTTACAGTACCTGCAATTTGGGGGAGGTTAGGTTAAGTTACGTTGGTTAGGTTCGGTTCGGTTAGGTTAGGTTAGGTTAGGTTAGGTTAGGCTCAAATTTAACCAGGAGACTCCAAATTTCGTTTTCTCACATAAACTTGATCGTAAATCACTCTAATCCACGATAGGTTACAGTACCTGCAATTTGGGGAGGTTAGGTTAGGTTACGTTGGTTAGGTTAGGTTAGGTTAGGTTAGGTTAGGTTAGGCTCAAATTTAACCAGGAGACTCCAAATTTCGTTTTCTCACATAAACTTGATCGTAAATCACTCTAATCCACGATAGGTTACAGTACCTGCAATTTGGGGAGGTTAGGTTAGGTTACGTTGGTTAGGTTCGGTTAGGTTAGGTTAGGTTAGGTTAGGCTCAAATTTAACCAGGAGACTCCAAATTTCGTTTTCTCACATAAACTTGATCGTAAATCACTCTAATCCACGATAGGTTACAGTACCTGCAATTTGGGGAGGTTAGGTTAGGTTACGTTGGTTAGGTTAGGTTAGGTTAGGTTAGGTTAGGTTAGGTTAGGCTCAAATTTAACCAGGAGACTCCAAATTTCGTTTTCTCACATAAACTTGATCGTAAATCACTCTAATCCACGATAGGTTACAGTACCTGCAATTTGGGGAGGTTAGGTTAGGTTACGTTGGTTCGGTTAGGTTAGGTTAGGTTTGGTTAGGTTAGGCTCAAATTTAACCAGGAGACTCCAAATTTCGTTTTCTCACATAAACTTGATCGTAAATCACTCTAATCCACGATAGGTTACAGTACCTGCAATTTGGGGAGGTTAGGTTAGGTTACGTTGGTTAGGTTAGGTTAGGTTAGGTTAGGTTAGGCTCAAATTTAACCAGGAGACTCCAAATTTCGTTTTCTCACATAAACTTGATCGTAAATCACTCTAATCCACGATAGGTTACAGTACCTGCAATTTGGGGAGGTTAGGTTAGGTTACGTTGGTTAGGTTAGGTTAGGTTAGGTTAGGTTAGGCTCAAATTTAACCAGGAGACTCCAAATTTCGTTTTCTCACATAAACTTGATCGTAAATCACTCTAATCCACGATAGGTTACAGTACCTGCAATTTGGGGAGGTTAGGTTAGGTTACGTTGGTTAGGTTAGGTTAGGTTAGGTTAGGTTAGGTTAGGCTCAAATTTAACCAGGAGACTCCAAATTTCGTTTTCTCACATAAACTTGATCGTAAATCACTCTAATCCACGATAGGTTACAGTACCTGCAATTTGGGGAGGTTAGGTTAGGTTACGTTGGTTAGGTTAGGTTCGGTTAGGTTAGGTTAGGTTAGGCTCAAATTTAACCAGGAGACTCCAAATTTCGTTTTCTCACATGAACTTGATCGTAAATCACTCTAATCCACTATAAGTTACAGTACCTGCAATTTGGGGAAGTTAGGTTAGGTTACGTTGGTTAGGTTCGGTTCGGTTAGGTTAGGTTAGGTTAGGTTAGGTTAGGCTCAAATTTAACCAGGAGACTCCAAATTTCGTTTTCTCACATAAACTTGATCGTAAATCACTCTAATCCACGATAGGTTACAGTACCTGCAATTTGGGGAGGTTAGGTTAGGTTACGTTGGTTAGGTTAGGTTAGGTTAGGTTAGGCTCAAATTTAACCAGGAGACTCCAAATTTCGTTTTCTCACATAAACTTGATCGTAAATCACTCTAATCCACGATAGGTTACAGTACCTGCAATTTGGGGAGGTTAGGTTAGGTTACGTTGGTTAGGTTAGGTTAGGTTAGGTTAGGTTAGGTTAGGCTCAAATTTAACCAGGAGACTCCAAATTTCGTTTTCTCACATAAACTTGATCGTAAATCACTCTAATCCACGATAGGTTACAGTACCTGCAATTTGGGGAGGTTAGGTTAGGTTACGTTGGTTAGGTTCGGTTAGGTTAGGTTAGGTTAGGTTAGGCTCAAAATTAACCAGGAGACTCCAAATTTCGTTTTCTCACATAAACTTGATCGTAAATCACTCTAATCCACGATAGGTTACAGTACCTGCAATTTGGGGAGGTTAGGTTAGGTTACGTTGGTTAGGTTAGGTTAGGTTAGGTTAGGTTAGGTTAGGCTCAAATTTAACCAGGAGACTCCAAATTTCGTTTTCTCACATAAACTTGATCGTAAATCACTCTAATCCACGATAGGTTACAGTACCTGCAATTTGGGGAGGTTAGGTTAGGTTACGTTGGTTAGGTTAGGTTAGGTTAGGTTAGGTTAGGTTAGGCTCAAATTTAACCAGGAGACTCCAAATTTCGTTTTCTCACATAAACTTGATCGTAAATCACTCTAATCCACGATAGGTTACAGTACCTGCAATTTGGGGAGGTTAGGTTCGGTTACGTTGGTTAGGTTAGGTCAGGTTAGGTTAGGTTAGGTTAGGCTCAAATTTAACCAGGAGACTCCAAATTTCGTTTTCTCACATAAACTTGATCGTAAATCACTCTAATCCACGATAGGTTACAGTACCTGCAATTTGGGGAGGTTAGGTTAGGTTACGTTGGTTAGGTTAGGTTAGGTTAGGTTAGGTTAGGTTAGGCTCAAATTTAACCAGGAGACTCCAAATTTCGTTTTCTCACATAAACTTGATCGTAAATCACTCTAATCCACGATAGGTTACAGTACCTGCAATTTGGGGAGGTTAGGTTAGGTTACGTTGGTACGGTTAGGTTAGGTTAGGTTAGGTTAGGTTAGGCTCAAATTTAACCAGGAGACTCCAAATTTCGTTTTCTCACATAAACTTGATCGCAAATCACTCTAATCCACGATAGGTTACAGTTCCTGCAATTTGGGGAGGTTAGGTTAGGTTACGTTGGTTAGGTTAGGTTAGGTTAGGTTAGATTAGGCTCAAATTTAACCAGGAGACTCCAAATTTCGTTTTCTCACATAAACTTGATCGTAAATCACTTTAATCCACGATAGGTTACAGTACCTGCAATTTGGGGAGGTTAGGTTAGGTTACGTTGGTTAAGTTAGGTTAGGTTAGGTTAGGTTAGGTTAGGCTCAAATTTAACCAGGAGACTCCAAATTTCGTTTTCTCACATAAACTTGATCGTAAATCACTCTAATCCACGATAGGTTACAGTACCTGCAATTTGGGGGAGGTTAGGTTAGGTTACGTTGGTTAGGTTCGGTTCGGTTAGGTTACGTTAGGTTAGGTTAGGTTAGGCTCAAATTTAACCAGGAGACTCCAAATTTCGTTTTCTCAAATAAACTTGATCGTAAATCACTCTAATCCACGATAGGTTACAGTACCTGCAATTTGGGGAGGTTAGGTTAGGTTACGTTGGTTAGGTTAGGTTAGGTTAGGTTAGGCTCAAATTTAACCAGGAGACTCCAAATTTCGTTTTCTCACATAAACTTGATCGTAAATCACTCTAATCCACGATAGGTTACAGTACCTGCAATTTGGGGAGGTTAGGTTAGGTTACGTTGGTTAGGTTAGGTTAGGTTAGGTTAGGTTAGGTTAGGCTCAAATTTAACCAGGAGACTCCAAATTTCGTTTTCTCACATAAACTTGATCGTAAATCACTCTAATCCACGATAGGTTACAGTACCTGCAATTTGGGGAGGTTAGGTTAGGTTACGTTGGTTAGGTTAGGTTAGGTTAGGTTAGGTTAGGTTAGGCTCAAATTTAACCAGGAGACTCCAAATTTCGTTTTCTCACATAAACTTGATCGTAAATCACTCTAATCCACGATAGGTAACAGTATCTGCAATTAGGGGAGGTTAGGTTAGGTTACGTTGGTTAGGTTAGGTTAGGTTAGGTTAGGTTAGGTTAGGCTCAAATTTAACCAGGAGACTCCAAATTTCGTTTTCTCACATAAACTTGATCGTAAATCACTCTAATCCACGATAGGTTATAGTACCTGCAATTTGGGGAGGTTAGGTTAGGTTACGTTGGTTAGGTTAGGTTAGGTTAGGTTAGGTTAGGTTAGGCTCAAATTTAACCAGGAGACTCCAAATTTCGTTTTCTCACATAAACTTGATCGTAAATCACTCTAATCCACGATAGGTTACAGTACCTGCAATTTGGGGAGGTTAGGTTAGGTTACGTTGGTTAGGTTAGGTTAGTTTAGGTTAGGTTAGGTTAGGCTAAAATTCAACCAGGAGACTCCAAATTTCGTTTTCTCACATAAACTTGATCGTAAATCACTCTAATCCACGATAGGTTACAGTACCTGCAATTTGGGGAGGTTAGGTTAGGTTACGTTGGTTAGGTTAGGTTAGGTTAGGTTAGGTTAGGTTAGGCTCAAATTTAACCAGGAGACTCCAAATTTCGTTTTCTCACATAAACTTGATCGTAAATCACTCTAATCCACGATAGGTTACAGTACCTGCAATTTGGGGAGGTTAGGTTAGGTTACGTTGGTTAGGTTAGGTTAGGTTAGGTTAGGTTAGGTTAGGCTCAAATTTAACCAGGAGACTCCAAATTTCGTTTTCTCACATAAACTTGATCGTAAATCACTCTAATCCACGATAGGTTACAGTACCTGCAATTTGGGGAGGTTAGGTTAGGTTACGTTGGTTAGGTTAGGTTAGGTTAGGTTAGGTTAGGCTCAAATTTAACCAGGAGACTCCAAATTTCGTTTTCTCACATAAACTTGATCGTAAATCACTTTAATCCACGATAGGTTACAGTACCTGCAATTTGGGGAGGTTAGGTTAGGTTACGTTGGTTAGGTTAGGTTAGGTTAGGTTAGGTTAGGTTAGGCTCAAATTTAACGAGGAGACTCCAAATTTCGTTTTCTCACATAAACTTGATCGTAAATCACTCTAATCCACAATAGGTTACAGTACCTGCAATTTGGGGGAGGTTAGGTTAAGTTACGTTGGTTAGGTTCGGTTCGGTTAGGTTAGGTTAGGTTAGGTTAGGTTAGGCTCAAATTTAACCAGGAGACTCCAAATTTCGTTTTCTCACATAAACTTGATCGTAAATCACTCTAATCCACGATAGGTTACAGTACCTGCAATTTGGGGAGGTTAGGTTAGGTTACGTTGGTTAGGTTAGGTTAGGTTAGGTTAGGTTAGGCTCAAATTTAACCAGGAGACTCCAAATTTCGTTTTCTCACATAAACTTGATCGTAAATCACTCTAATCCACGATAGGTTACAGTACCTGCAATTTGGGGAGGTTAAGTTAGGTTACGTTGGTTAGGTTAGGTTAGGTTAGGTTAGGTTAGGTTAGGCTCAAATTTAACCAGGAGACTCCAAATTTCGTTTTCTCACATAAACTTGATCGTAAATCACTCTAATCCACGATAGGTTACAGTACCTGCAATTTGGGGAGGTTAGGTTAGGTTACGTTGGTTAGGTTAGGTTCGGTTAGGTTAGGTTAGGTTAGGCTCAAATTTAACCAGGAGACTCCAAATTTCGTTTTCTCACATAAACTTGATCGTAAATCACTCTAATCCACGATAAGTTACAGTACCTGCAATTTGGGGAGGTTAGGTTAGGTTACGTTGGTTAGGTTCGGTTCGGTTAGGTTAGGTTAGGTTAGGTTTGGTTAGGCTCAAATTTAACCAGGAGACTCCAAATTTCGTTTTCTCACATAAACTTGATCGTAAATCACTCTAATCCACGATAGGTTACAGTACCTGCAATTTGGGGAGGTTAGGTTATGTTACGTTGGTTAGGTTAGGTTAGGTTAGGTTAGGCTCAAATTTAACCAGGAGACTCCAAATTTCGTTTTCTCACATAAACTTGATCGTAAATCACTCTAATCCACGATAGGTTACAGTACCTGCAATTTGGGGAGGTTAGGTTAGGTTACGTTGGTTAGGTTAGGTTAGGTTAGGTTAGGTTAGGTTAGGCTCAAATTTAACCAGGAGACTCCAAATTTCGTTTTCTCACATAAACTTGATCGTAAATCACTCTAATCCACGATAGGTTACAGTACCTGCAATTTGGGGAGGTTAGGTTAGGTTACGTTGGTTAGGTTCGGTTAGGTTAGGTTAGGTTAGGTTAGGCTCAAAATTAACCAGGAGACTCCAAATTTCGTTTTCTCACATAAACTTGATCGTAAATCACTCTAATCCACGATAGGTTACAGTACCTGCAATTTGGGGAGGTTAGGTTAGGTTACGTTGGTTAGGTTAGGTTAGGTTAGGTTAGGTTAGGTTAGGCTCAAATTTAACCAGGAGACTCCAAATTTCGTTTTCTCACATAAACTTGATCGTAAATCACTCTAATCCACGATAGGTTACAGTACCTGCAATTTGGGGAGGTTAGGTTAGGTTACGTTGGTTAGGTTAGGTTAGGTTAGGTTAGGTTAGGTTAGGCTCAAATTTAACCAGGAGACTCCAAATTTCGTTTTCTCACATAAACTTGATCGTAAATCACTCTAATCCACGATAGGTTACAGTACCTGCAATTTGGGGAGGTTAGGTTCGGTTACGTTGGTTAGGTTAGGTCAGGTTAGGTTAGGTTAGGTTAGGCTCAAATTTAACCAGGAGACTCCAAATTTCGTTTTCTCACATAAACTTGATCGTAAATCACTCTAATCCACGATAGGTTACAGTACCTGCAATTTGGGGAGGTTAGGTTAGGTTACGTTGGTTCGGTTAGGTTAGGTTAGGTTAGGTTAGGTTAGGCTCAAATTTAACCAGGAGACTCCAAATTTCGTTTTCTCACATAAACTTGATCGCAAATCACTCTAATCCACGATAGGTTACAGTTCCTGCAATTTGGGGAGGTTAGGTTAGGTTACGTTGGTTAGGTTAGGTTAGGTTAGGTTAGGTTAGGTTAGGCTCAAATTTAACCAGGAGACACCAAATTTCGTTTTCTCACATAAACTTGATCGTAAATCACTCTAATCCACGATAGGTTACAGTACCTGCAATTTGGGGAGGTTAGGTTAGGTTACGTTGGTTAGGTTAGGTTAGGTTAGGTTAGATTAGGCTCAAATTTAACCAGGAGACTCCAAATTTCGTTTTCTCACATAAACTTGATCGTAAATCACTTTAATCCACGATAGGTTACAGTACCTGCAATTTGGGGAGGTTAGGTTAGGTTACGTTGGTTAAGTTAGGTTAGGTTAGGTTAGGTTAGGTTAGGCTCAAATTTAACCAGTAGACTCCAAATTTCGTTTTCTCACATAAACTTGATCGTAAATCACTCTAATCCACGATAGGTTACAGTACCTGCAATTTGGGGGAGGTTAGGTTAGGTTACGTTGGTTAGGTTCGGTTCGGTTAGGTTAGGTTAGGTTAGGTTAGGTTAGGCTCAAATTTAACCAGGAGACTCCAAATTTCGTTTTCTCACATAAACTTGATCGTAAATCACTCTAATCCACGATAGGTTACAGTACCTGCAATTTGGGGAGGTTAGGTTAGGTTACGTTGGTTAGGTTAGGTTAGGTTAGGTTAGGCTCAAATTTAACCAGGAGACTCCAAATTTCGTTTTCTCACATGAACTTGATCGTAAATCACTCTAATCCACGATAGGTTACAGTACCTGCAATTTGGGGAGGTTAGGTTAGGTTACGTTGGTTAGGTTCGGTTCGGTTAGGTTAGGTTAGGTTAGGTTAGGTTAGGCTCAAATTTAACCAGGAGACTCCAAATTTCGTTTTCTCACATAAACTTGATCGAAAATCACTCTAATCCACGATAGGTTACAGTACCTGCAATTTGGGGAGGTTAGGTTAGGTTACGTTGGTTAGGTTAGGTTAGGTTAGGTTAGGTTAGGTTAGGTTAGGCTCAAATTTAACCAGGAGACTCCAAATTTCGTTTTCTCACATAAACTTGATCGTAAATCACTCTAATCCACGATAGGTTACAGTACCTGCAATTTGATGAGGTTAGGTTAGGTTACGTTGGTTAGGTTAGGTTAGGTTAGGTTAGGTTAGGTTAGGCTCAAATTTAACCAGGAGACTCCAAATTTCGTTTTCTCACATAAACTTGATCGTAAATCACTCTAATCCACGATAGGTTACAGTACCTGCAATTTGGGGAGGTTAGGTTCGGTTACGTTGGTTAGGTTAGGTCAGGTTAGGTTAGGTTAGGTTAGGCTCAAATTTAACCAGGAGACTCCAAATTTCGTTTTCTCACATAAACTTGATCGTAAATCACTCTAATCCACGATAGGTTACAGTACCTGCAATTTGGGGAGGTTAGGTTAGGTTACGTTGGTTCGGTTAGGTTAGGTTAGGTTAGGTTAGGTTAGGCTCAAATTTAACCAGGAGACTCCAAATTTCGTTTTCTCACATAAACTTGATCGCAAATCACTCTAATCCACGATAGGTTACAGTTCCTGCAATTTGGGGAGGTTAGGTTAGGTTACGTTGGTTAGGTTAGGTTAGGTTAGGTTAGGTTAGGTTAGGCTCAAATTTAACCAGGAGACACCAAATTTCGTTTTCTCACATAAACTTGATCGTAAATCACTCTAATCCACGATAGGTTACAGTACCTGCAATTTGGGGAGGTTAGGTTAGGTTACGTTGGTTAGGTTAGGTTAGGTTAGGTTAGATTAGGCTCAAATTTAACCAGGAGACTCCAAATTTCGTTTTCTCACATAAACTTGATCGTAAATCACTTTAATCCACGATAGGTTACAGTACCTGCAATTTGGGGAGGTTAGGTTAGGTTACGTTGGTTAAGTTAGGTTAGGTTAGGTTAGGTTAGGTTAGGCTCAAATTTAACCAGTAGACTCCAAATTTCGTTTTCTCACATAAACTTGATCGTAAATCACTCTAATCCACGATAGGTTACAGTACCTGCAATTTGGGGGAGGTTAGGTTAGGTTACGTTGGTTAGGTTCGGTTCGGTTAGGTTAGGTTAGGTTAGGTTAGGTTAGGCTCAAATTTAACCAGGAGACTCCAAATTTCGTTTTCTCACATAAACTTGATCGTAAATCACTCTAATCCACGATAGGTTACAGTACCTGCAATTTGGGGAGGTTAGGTTAGGTTACGTTGGTTAGGTTAGGTTAGGTTAGGTTAGGCTCAAATTTAACCAGGAGACTCCAAATTTCGTTTTCTCACATGAACTTGATCGTAAATC
This sequence comes from Penaeus vannamei, assembly GCF_042767895.1. Classification (NCBI taxonomy): domain Eukaryota; kingdom Metazoa; phylum Arthropoda; class Malacostraca; order Decapoda; family Penaeidae; genus Penaeus; species Penaeus vannamei. The sequence goes on along the minus strand of NC_091592.1, from coordinate 1,214,977 downwards.
ACTCTAATCCACGATAGGTTACAGTACCTGCAATTTGGGGAGGTTAGGTTAGGTTACGTTGGTTAGGTTCGGTTCGGTTAGGTTAGGTTAGGTTAGGTTAGGTTAGGCTCAAATTTAACCAGGAGACTCCAAATTTCGTTTTCTCACATAAACTTGATCGAAAATCACTCTAATCCACGATAGGTTACAGTACCTGCAATTTGGGGAGGTTAGGTTAGGTTACGTTGGTTAGGTTAGGTTAGGTTAGGTTAGGTTAGGTTAGGTTAGGCTCAAATTTAACCAGGAGACTCCAAATTTCGTTTTCTCACATAAACTTGATCGTAAATCACTCTAATCCACGATAGGTTACAGTACCTGCAATTTGATGAGGTTAGGTTAGGTTACGTTGGTTAGGTTAGGTTAGGTTAGGTTAGGTTAGGTTAGGCTCAAATTTAACCAGGAGACTCCAAATTTCGTTTTCTCACATAAACTTGATCGTAAATCACTCTAATCCACGATAGGTTACAGTACCTGCAATTTGGGGAGGTTAGGTTAGGTTACGTTGGTTAGGTTAGGTTAGGTTAGGTTAGGTTAGGTTAGGCTCAAATTTAACCAGGAGACTCCAAATTTCGTTTTCTCACATAAACTTGATCGTAAATCACTCTAATCCACGATAGGTTACAGTACCTGCAATTTCGGGAGGTTAGGTTAGGTTACGTTGGTTAGGTTCGGTTAGGTTAGGTTAGTTTAGGTTATTTTCAAATTTAACCAGGAGACTCCAAATTTCGTTTTCTCACATAAACTTGATCGTAAATCACTCTAATCCACGATAGGTTACAGTACCTGCAATTTGGGGAGGTTAGGTTAGGTTACCTTGGTTAGGTTAGGTTAGGTTAGGTTAGGTTAGGCTCAAATTTAACCAGGAGACTCCAAATTTCGTTTTCTCACATAAACTTCATCGTAAATCACTTTAATCCACGATCGGTTACAGTACCTGCAATTTGGGGAGGTTAGGTTAGGTTACGTTGGTTAGGTTAGGTTAGGTTAGGTTAGGTTAGGTTAGGCTCAAATTTAACCAGGAGACTCCAAATTTCGTTTTCTCACATAAACTTGATCGTAAATCACTCTAATCCACGATAGGTTACAGTACCTGCAATTTGGGGGAGGTTAGGTTAAGTTACGTTGGTTAGGTTCGGTTCGGTTAGGTTAGGTTAGGTTAGGCTCAAATTTAACCAGGAGACTCCAAATTTCGTTTTCTCACATAAACTTGATCGTAAATCACTCTAATCCACGATAGGTTACAGTACCTGCAATTTGGGGAGGTTAGGTTAGGTTACGTTGGTTAGGTTAGGTTAGGTTAGGTTAGGTTAGGTTAGGCTCAAATTCAACCAGGAGACTCCAAATTTCGTTTTCTCACATAAACTTGATCGTAAATCACTCTAATCCACGATAGGTTACAGTACCTGCAATTTGGGGAGGTTAGGTTAGGTTACGTTGGTTAGGTTAGGTTAGGTTAGGTTAGGTTAGGTTAGGCTCAAATTTAACCAGGAGACTCCAAATTTCGTTTTCTCACATAAACTTGATCGTAAATCACTCTAATCCACGATAGGTTACAGTACCTGCAATTTGGGGAGGTTAGGTTAGGTTACGTTGGTTAGGTTAGGTTAGGTTAGGTTAGGTTAGGTTAGGCTCAAATTTAACCAGGAGACTCCAAATTTCGTTTTCTCACATAAACTTGATCGTAAATCACTCTAATCCACGATAGGTAACAGTACCTGCAATTTGGGGAGGTTAGGTTAGGTTACGTTGGTTAGGTTAGGTTAGGTTAGGTTAGGTTAGGTTAGGCTCAAATTTAACCAGGAGACTCCAAATTTCGTTTTCTCACATAAACTTGATCGTAAATCACTTTAATCCACGATAGGTTATAGTACCTGCAATTTGGGGAGGTTAGGTTAGGTTACGTTGGTTAGGTTAGGTTAGGTTAGGTTAGGTTAGGTTAGGCTCAAATTTAACCAGGAGACTCCAAATTTCGTTTTCTCACATAAACTTGATCGTAAATCACTCTAATCCACGATAGGTTACAGTACCTGCAATTTGGGGAGGTTAGGTTAGGTTACGTTGGTTAGGTTAGGTTAGGTTAGGTTAGGTTAGGCTCAAATTTAACCAGGAGACTCCAAATTTCGTTTTCTCACATAAACTTGATCGTAAATCACTTTAATCCACGATAGGTTACAGTACCTGCAATTTGGGGAGGTTAGGTTAGGTTACGTTGGTTAGGTTAGGTTAGGTTAGGTTAGGTTAGGTTAGGCTCAAATTTAACGAGGAGACTCCAAATTTCGTTTTCTCACATAAACTTGATCGTAAATCACTCTAATCCACAATAGGTTACAGTACCTGCAATTTGGGGGAGGTTAGGTTAAGTTACGTTGGTTAGGTTCGGTTCGGTTAGGTTAGGTTAGGTTAGGTTAGGTTAGGCTCAAATTTAACCAGGAGACTCCAAATTTCGTTTTCTCACATAAACTTGATCGTAAATCACTCTAATCCACGATAGGTTACAGTACCTGCAATTTGGGTAGGTTAGGTTAGGTTACGTTGGTTAGGTTAGGTTAGGTTAGGTTAGGTTAGGTTAGGCTCAAATTTAACCAGGAGACTCCAAATTTCCTTTTCTCACATAAACTTGATCGTAAATCACTCTAATCCACGATAGGTTACAGTACCTGCAATTTGGGGAGGTTAGGTTAGGTTACGTTGGTTAGGTTAGGTTAGGTTAGGTTAGGTTAGGTTAGGCTCAAATTTAACCAGGAGACTCCAAATTTCGTTTTCTCACATAAACTTGATCGTAAATCACTCTAATCCACGATAGGTTACAGTACCTGCAATTTGGGGAGGTTAGGTTAGGTTACGTTGGTTAGGTTAGGTTAGGTTAGGTTAGGTTAGGTTAGGTTAGGCTCAAATTTAACCAGGAGACTCCAAATTTCGTTTTCTCACATAAACTTGATCGTAAATCACTCTAATCCACGATAGGTTACAGTACCTGCAATTTGGGGAGGTTAGGTTAGATTACGTTGGTTAGGTTAGGTTCGGTTAGGTTAGGTTAGGCTCAAATTTAACCAGGAGACTCCAAATTTCGTTTTCTCACATAAACTTGATCGTAAATCACTCTAATCCACGATAAGTTACAGTACCTGCAATTTGGGGAGGTTAGGTTAGGTTACGTTGGTTAGGTTCGGTTCGGTTAGGTTAGGCTAAGTTAGGTTAGGTTAGGCTCAAATTTAACCAGGAGACTCCAAATTTCGTTTTCTCACATAAACTTGATCGTAAATCACTCTAATCCACGATAGGTTACAGTACCTGCAATTTGGGGAGGTTAGGTTAGGTTACGTTGGTTAGGTTAGGTTAGGTTAGGTTAGGTTAGGTTAGGCTCAAATTTAACCAGGAGACTCCAAATTTCGTTTTCTCACATAAACTTGATCGTAAATCACTCTAATCCACGATAGGTTACAGTACCTGCAATTTGGGGAGGTTAGGTTAAGTTACGTTGGTTAGGTTAGGTTAGGTTAGGTTAGGTTAGGTTAGGCTCAAATTTAACCAGGAGACTCCAAATTTCGTTTTCTCACATAAACTTGATCGTAAATCACTCTAATCCACGATAGGTTACAGTACCTGCAATTTGGGGAGGTTAGGTTAGGTTACGTTGGTTAGGTTAGGTTAGGTTAGGTTAGGTTAGGTTAGGCTCAAATTTAACCAGGAGACTCCAAATTTCGTTTTCTCACATAAACTTGATCGTAAATCACTCTAATCCACGATAGGTTACAGTACCTGCAATTTGGGGAGGTTAGGTTAGGTTACGTTGGTTTGGTTAGGTTAGGTTAGGTTAGGTTAGGCTCAAATTTAATCAGGAGACTCCAAATTTCGTTTTCTCACATAAACTTGATCGTAAATCACTCTAATCCACGATAGGTTACAGTACCTGCAATTTGGGGAGGTTAGGTTAGGTTACGTTGGTTAGGTTAGGTTAGGTTAGGTTAGGTTAGGTTAGGCTCAAATTTAACCAGGAGACTCCAAATTTCGTTTTCTCACATAAACTTGATCGTAAATCACTCTAATCCACGATAGGTTACAGTACCTGCAATTTTGGGAGGTTAGGTTAGGTTACGTTGGTTAGGTTCGGTTCGGTTAGGTTAGGTTAGGTTAGGTTAGGTTAGGCTCAAATTTAATCAGGAGACTCCAAATTTCGTTTTCTCACATAAACTTGATCGTAAATCACTCTAATCCACGATAGGTTACAGTACCTGCAATTTGGGGAGGTTAGGTTAGGTTACGTTGGTTAGGTTAGGTTAGGTTTGGTTAGGTTAGGTTAGGCTCAAATTTAACCAGGAGACTCCAAATTTCGTTTTCTCACATAAACTTGATCGTAAATCACTCTAATCCACGATAGGTTACAGTACCTGCAATTTGGGGAGGTTAGGTTAGGTTACGTTGGTTAGGTTAGGTTAGGTTAGGTTAGGTTAGGTTAGGCTCAAATTTAACCAGGAGACTCCAAATTTCGTTTTCTCACATAAACTTGATCGTAAATCACTCTAATCCACGATAGGTTACAGTACCTGCAATTTGGGGAGGTTAGGTTAGGTTACGTTGGTTAGGTTAGGTTAGGTTAGGTTAGGTTAGGTTAGGCTCAAATTTAACCAGGAGACTCCAAATTTCGTTTTCTCACATAAACTTGATCGTAAATCACTCTAATCCACGATAGGTTACAGTACCTGCAATTTGGGGAGGTTAGGTTAGGTTACGTTGGTTAGGTTAGGTTAGGTTAGGTTAGGTTAGGTTAGGCTCAAATTTAACCAGGAGACTCCAAATTTCGTTTTCTCACATAAACTTGATCGTAAATCACTCTAATCCACGATAGGTTACAGTACCTGCAATTTGGGGAGGTTAGGTTAGGTTACGTTGGTTAGGTTAGGTTAGGTTAGGTTAGGTTAGGTTAGGCTCAAATTTAACCAGGAGACTCCAAATTTCGTTTTCTCACATAAACTTGATCGTAAATCACTCTAATCCACGATAGGTTACAGTACCTGCAATTTGGGGAGGTTAGGTTAGGTTACGTTGGTTAGGTTAGGTTAGGTTAGGTTAGGTTAGGTTAGGCTCAAATTTAACCAGGAGACTCCAAATTTCGTTTTCTCACATAAACTTGATCGTAAATCACTCTAATCCACGATAGGTTACAGTACCTGCAATTTGGGGAGGTTAGGTTAGGTTACGTTGGTTAGGTTAGGTTAGGTTAGGTTAGGTTAGGTTAGGCTCAAATTTAACCAGGAGACTCCAAATTTCGTTTTCTCACATAAACTTGATCGTAAATCACTCTAATCCACGATAGGTTACAGTACCTGCAATTTGGGGAGGTTAGGTTAGGTTACGTTGGTTAGGTTAGGTTAGGTTAGGTTAGGTTAGGTTAGGCTCAAATTTAACCAGGAGACTCCAAATTTCGTTTTCTCACATAAACTTGATCGTAAATCACTCTAATCCACGATAGGTTACAGTACCTGCAATTTGGGGAGGTTAGGTTAGGTTACGTTGGTTAGGTTAGGTTAGGTTAGGTTAGGTTAGGTTAGGCTCAAATTTAACCAGGAGACTCCAAATTTCGTTTTCTCACATAAACTTGATCGTAAATCACTCTAATCCACGATAGGTTACAGTACCTGCAATTTGGGGAGGTTAGGTTAGGTTACGTTGGTTAGGTTAGGTTAGGTTAGGTTAGGTTAGGTTAGGCTCAAATTTAACCAGGAGACTCCAAATTTCGTTTTCTCACATAAACTTGATCGTAAATCACTCTAATCCACGATAGGTTACAGTACCTGCAATTTGGGGAGGTTAGGTTAGGTTACGTTGGTTAGGTTAGGTTAGGTTAGGTTAGGTTAGGTTAGGCTCAAATTTAACCAGGAGACTCCAAATTTCGTTTTCTCACATAAACTTGATCGTAAATCACTCTAATCCACGATAGGTTACAGTACCTGCAATTTGGGGAGGTTAGGTTAGGTTACGTTGGTTAGGTTAGGTTAGGTTAGGTTAGGTTAGGTTAGGCTCAAATTTAACCAGGAGACTCCAAATTTCGTTTTCTCACATAAACTTGATCGTAAATCACTCTAATCCACGATAGGTTACAGTACCTGCAATTTGGGGAGGTTAGGTTAGGTTACGTTGGTTAGGTTAGGTTAGGTTAGGTTAGGTTAGGTTAGGCTCAAATTTAACCAGGAGACTCCAAATTTCGTTTTCTCACATAAACTTGATCGTAAATCACTATAATCCACGATAGGTTACAGTACCTGCAATTTGGGGAGGTTAGGTTAGGTTACGTTGGTTAGGTTAGGTTAGGTTAGGTTAGGTTAGGTTAGGCTCAAATTTAACCAGGAGACTCCAAATTTCGTTTTCTCACATAAACTTGATCGTAAATCACTCTAATCCACGATAGGTTACAGTACCTGCAATTTGGGGAGGTTAGGTTAGGTTACGTTGGTTAGGTTAGGTTAGGTTAGGTTAGGTTAGGTTAGGCTCAAATTTAACCAGGCGACTCCAAATTTCGTTTTCTCACATAAACTTGATCGTAAATCACTCTAATCCACGATAGGTTACAGTACCTGCAATTTGGGGAGGTTAGGTTAGGTTACGTTGGTTAGGTTAGGTTAGGTTAGGTTAGGTTAGGTTAGGCTCAAATTTAACCAGGAGACTCCAAATTTCGTTTTCTCACATAAACTTGATCGTAAATCACTCTAATCCACGATAGGTTACAGTACCTGCAATTTGGGGAGGTTAGGTTAGGTTACGTTGGTTAGGTTAGGTTAGGTTAGGTTAGGTTAGGTTAGGCTCAAATTTAACCAGGAGACTCCAAATTTCGTTTTCTCACATAAACTTGATCGTAAATCACTCTAATCCACGATAGGTTACAGTACCTGCAATTTGGGGAGGTTAGGTTAGGTTACGTTGGTTAGGTTAGGTTAGGTTAGGTTAGGTTAGGTTAGGCTCAAATTTAACCAGGAGACTCCAAATTTCGTTTTCTCACATAAACTTGATCGTAAATCACTCTAATCCACGATAGGTTACAGTACCTGCAATTTGGGGAGGTTAGGTTAGGTTACGTTGGTTAGGTTAGGTTAGGTTAGGTTAGGTTAGGTTAGGCTCAAATTTAACCAGGAGACTCCAAATTTCGTTTTCTCACATAAACTTGATCGTAAATCACTCTAATCCACGATAGGTTACAGTACCTGCAATTTGGGGAGGTTAGGTTAGGTTACGTTGGTTAGGTTAGGTTAGGTTAGGTTAGGTTAGGTTAGGCTCAAATTTAACCAGGAGACTCCAAATTTCGTTTTCTCACATAAACTTGATCGTAAATCACTCTAATCCACGATAGGTTACAGTACCTGCAATTTGGGGAGGTTAGGTTAGGTTACGTTGGTTAGGTTAGGTTAGGTTAGGTTAGGTTAGGTTAGGCTCAAATTTAACCAGGAGACTCCAAATTTCGTTTTCTCACATAAACTTGATCGTAAATCACTCTAATCCACGATAGGTTACAGTACCTGCAATTTGGGGAGGTTAGGTTAGGTTACGTTGGTTAGGTTAGGTTAGGTTAGGTTAGGTTAGGTTAGGCTCAAATTTAACCAGGAGACTCCAAATTTCGTTTTCTCACATAAACTTGATCGTAAATCACTCTAATCCACGATAGGTTACAGTACCTGCAATTTGGGGAGGTTAGGTTAGGTTACGTTGGTTAGGTTAGGTTAGGTTAGGTTAGGTTAGGTTAGGCTCAAATTTAACCAGGAGACTCCAAATTTCGTTTTCTCACATAAACTTGATCGTAAATCACTCTAATCCACGATAGGTTACAGTACCTGCAATTTGGGGAGGTTAGGTTAGGTTACGTTGGTTAGGTTAGGTTAGGTTAGGTTAGGTTAGGTTAGGCTCAAATTTAACCAGGAGACTCCAAATTTCGTTTTCTCACATAAACTTGATCGTAAATCACTCTAATCCACGATAGGTTACAGTACCTGCAATTTGGGGAGGTTAGGTTAGGTTACGTTGGTTAGGTTAGGTTAGGTTAGGTTAGGTTAGGTTAGGCTCAAATTTAACCAGGAGACTCCAAATTTCGTTTTCTCACATAAACTTGATCGTAAATCACTCTAATCCACGATAGGTTACAGTACCTGCAATTTGGGGAGGTTAGGTTAGGTTACGTTGGTTAGGTTAGGTTAGGTTAGGTTAGGTTAGGTTAGGCTCAAATTTAACCAGGAGACTCCAAATTTCGTTTTCTCACAAAAACTTGATCGTAAATCACTCTAATCCACGATAGGTTACAGTAGCTGCAATTTGGGGAGGTTAGGTTAGGTTACGTTGGTTAGGTTAGGTTAGGTTAGGTTAGGTTAGGTTAGGCTCAAATTTAACCAGGAGACTCCAAATTTCGTTTTCTCACATAAACTTGATCGTAAATCACTCTAATCCACGATAGGTTACAGTACCTGCAATTTGGGGAGGTTAGGTTAGGTTACGTTGGTTAGGTTAGGTTAGGTTAGGTTAGGTTAGGTTAGGCTCAAATTTAACCAGAAGACTCCAAATTTCGTTTTCTCACATAAACTTGATCGTAAATCACTCTAATCCACGATAGGTTACAGTACCTGCAATTTGGGGAGGTTAGGTTAGGTTACGTTGGTTAGGTTAGGTTAGGTTAGGTTAGGTTAGGTTAGGCTCAAATTTAACCAGGAGACTCCAAATTTCGTTTTCTCACATAAACTTGATCGTAAATCACTCTAATCCACGATAGGTTACAGTACCTGCAATTTGGGGAGGTTAGGTTAGGTTACGTTGGTTAGGTTAGGTTAGGTTAGGTTAGGTTAGGTTAGGCTCAAATTTAACCAGGAGACTCCAAATTTCGTTTTCTCACATAAACTTGATCGTAAATCACTCTAATCCACGATAGGTTACAGTACCTGCAATTTGGGGAGGTTAGGTTAGGTTACGTTGGTTAGGTTAGGTTAGGTTAGGTTAGGTTAGGTTAGGCTCAAATTTAACCAGGAGACTCCAAATTTCGTTTTCTCACATAAACTTGATCGTAAATCACTCTAATCCACGATAGGTTACAGTACCTGCAATTTGGGGAGGTTAGGTTAGGTTACGTTGGTTAGGTTAGGTTAGGTTAGGTTAGGTTAGGTTAGGCTCAAATTTAACCAGGAGACTCCAAATTTCGTTTTCTCACATAAACTTGATCGTAAATCACTCTAATCCACGATAGGTTACAGTACCTGCAATTTGGGGAGGTTAGGTTAGGTTACGTTGGTTAGGTTAGGTTAGGTTAGGTTAGGTTAGGTTAGGCTCAAATTTAACCAGGAGACTCCAAATTTCGTTTTCTCACATAAACTTGATCGTAAATCACTCTAATCCACGATAGGTTACAGTACCTGCAATTTGGGGAGGTTAGGTTAGGTTACGTTGGTTAGGTTAGGTTAGGTTAGGTTAGGTTAGGCTCAAATTTAACCAGGAGACTCCAAATTTCGTTTTCTCACATAAACTTGATCGTAAATCACTCTAATCCACGATAGGTTACAGTACCTGCAATTTGGGGAGGTTAGGTTAGGTTACGTTGGTTAGGTTAGGTTAGGTTAGGTTAGGTTAGGTTAGGCTCAAATTTAACCAGGAGACTCCAAATTTCGTTTTCTCACATAAACTTGATCGTAAATCACTCTAATCCACGATAGGTTACAGTACCTGCAATTTGGGGAGGTTAGGTTAGGTTACGTTGGTTAGGTTAGGTTAGGTTAGGTTAGGTTAGGTTAGGCTCAAATTTAACCAGGAGACTCCAAATTTCGTTTTCTCACATAAACTTGATCGTAAATCACTCTAATCCACGATAGGTTACAGTACCTGCAATTTGGGGAGGTTAGGTTAGGTTACGTTGGTTAGGTTAGGTTAGGTTAGGTTAGGTTAGGTTAGGCTCAAATTTAACCAGGAGACTCCAAATTTCGTTTTCTCACATAAACTTGATCGTAAATCACTCTAATCCACGATAGGTTACAGTACCTGCAATTTGGGGAGGTTAGGTTAGGTTACGTTGGTTAGGTTAGGTTAGGTTAGGTTAGGTTAGGTTAGGCTCAAATTTAACCAGGAGACTCCAAATTTCGTTTTCTCACATAAACTTGATCGTAAATCACTCTAATCCACGATAGGTTACAGTACCTGCAATTTGGGGAGGTTAGGTTAGGTTACGTTGGTTAGGTTAGGTTAGGTTAGGTTAGGTTAGGTTAGGCTCAAATTTAACCAGGAGACTCCAAATTTCGTTTTCTCACATAAACTTGATCGTAAATCACTCTAATCCACGATAGGTTACAGTACCTGCAATTTGGGGAGGTTAGGTTAGGTTACGTTGGTTAGGTTAGGTTAGGTTAGGTTAGGTTAGGTTAGGCTCAAATTTAACCAGGAGACTCCAAATTTCGTTTTCTCACATAAACTTGATCGTAAATCACTCTAATCCACGATAGGTTACAGTACCTGCAATTTGGGGAGGTTAGGTTAGGTTACGTTGGTTAGGTTAGGTTAGGTTAGGTTAGGTTAGGTTAGGCTCAAATTTAACCAGGAGACTCCAAATTTCGTTTTCTCACATAAACTTGATCGTAAATCACTCTAATCCACGATAGGTTACAGTACCTGCAATTTGGGGAGGTTAGGTTAGGTTACGTTGGTTAGGTTAGGTTAGGTTAGGTTAGGTTAGGTTAGGCTCAAATTTAACCAGGAGACTCCAAATTTCGTTTTCTCACATAAACTTGATCGTAAATCACTCTAATCCACGATAGGTTACAGTACCTGCAATTTGGGGAGGTTAGGTTAGGTTACGTTGGTTAGGTTAGGTTAGGTTAGGTTAGGTTAGGTTAGGCTCAAATTTAACCAGGAGACTCCAAATTTCGTTTTCTCACATAAACTTGATCGTAAATCACTCTAATCCACGATAGGTTACAGTACCTGCAATTTGGGGAGGTTAGGTTAGGTTACGTTGGTTAGGTTAGGTTAGGTTAGGTTAGGTTAGGTTAGGCTCAAATTTAACCAGGAGACTCCAAATTTCGTTTTCTCACATAAACTTGATCGTAAATCACTCTAATCCACGATAGGTTACAGTACCTGCAATTTGGGGAGGTTAGGTTAGGTTACGTTGGTTAGGTTAGGTTAGGTTAGGTTAGGTTAGGTTAGGCTCAAATTTAACCAGGAGACTCCAAATTTCGTTTTCTCACATAAACTTGATCGTAAATCACTCTAATCCACGATAGGTTACAGTACCTGCAATTTGGGGAGGTTAGGTTAGGTTACGTTGGTTAGGTTAGGTTAGGTTAGGTTAGGTTAGGTTAGGTTAGGTTAGGCTCAAATTTAACCAGGAGACTCCAAATTTCGTTTTCTCACATAAACTTGATCGTAAATCACTCTAATCCACGATAGGTTACAGTACCTGCAATTTGGGGAGGTTAGGTTAGGTTACGTTGGTTAGGTTAGGTTAGGTTAGGTTAGGTTAGGTTAGGCTCAAATTTAACCAGGAGACTCCAAATTTCGTTTTCTCACATAAACTTGATCGTAAATCACTCTAATCCACGATAGGTTACAGTACCTGCAATTTGGGGAGGTTAGGTTAGGTTACGTTGGTTAGGTTAGGTTAGGTTAGGTTAGGTTAGGTTAGGCTCAAATTTAACCAGGAGACTCCAAATTTCGTTTTCTCACATAAACTTGATCGTAAATCACTCTAATCCACGATAGGTTACAGTACCTGCAATTTGGGGAGGTTAGGTTAGGTTACGTTGGTTAGGTTAGGTTAGGTTAGGTTAGGTTAGGTTAGGCTCAAATTTAACCAGGAGACTCCAAATTTCGTTTTCTCACATAAACTTGATCGTAAATCACTCTAATCCACGATAGGTTACAGTACCTGCAATTTGGGGAGGTTAGGTTAGGTTACGTTGGTTAGGTTAGGTTAGGTTAGGTTAGGTTAGGTTAGGCTCAAATTTAACCAGGAGACTCCAAATTTCGTTTTCTCACATAAACTTGATCGTAAATCACTCTAATCCACGATAGGTTACAGTACCTGCAATTTGGGGAGGTTAGGTTAGGTTACGTTGGTTAGGTTAGGTTAGGTTAGGTTAGGTTAGGTTAGGCTCAAATTTAACCAGGAGACTCCAAATTTCGTTTACTCACATAAACTTGATCGTAAATCACTCTAATCCACGATAGGTTACAGTACCTGCAATTTGGGGAGGTTAGGTTAGGTTACGTTGGTTAGGTTAGGTTAGGTTAGGTTAGGTTAGGTTAGGCTCAAATTTAACCAGGAGACTCCAAATTTCGTTTTCTCACATAAACTTGATCGTAAATCACTCTAATCCACGATAGGTTACAGTACCTGCAATTTGGGGAGGTTAGGTTAGGTTACGTTGGTTAGGTTAGGTTAGGTTAGGTTAGGTTAGGTTAGGCTCAAATTTAACCAGGAGACTCCAAATTTCGTTTTCTCACATAAACTTGATCGTAAATCACTCTAATCCACGATAGGTTACAGTACCTGCAATTTGGGGAGGTTAGGTTAGGTTACGTTGGTTAGGTTAGGTTAGGTTAGGTTAGGTTAGGTTAGGCTCAAATTTAACCAGGAGACTCCAAATTTCGTTTTCTCACATAAACTTGATCGTAAATCACTCTAATCCACGATAGGTTACAGTACCTGCAATTTGGGGAGGTTAGGTTAGGTTACGTTGGTTAGGTTAGGTTAGGTTAGGTTAGGTTAGGTTAGGCTCAAATTTAACCAGGAGACTCCAAATTTCGTTTTCTCACATAAACTTGATCGTAAATCACTCTAATCCACGATAGGTTACAGTACCTGCAATTTGGGGAGGTTAGGTTAGGTTACGTTGGTTAGGTTAGGTTAGGTTAGGTTAGGTTAGGTTAGGCTCAAATTTAACCAGGAGACTCCAAATTTCGTTTTCTCACATAAACTTGATCGTAAATCACTCTAATCCACGATAGGTTACAGTACCTGCAATTTGGGGAGGTTAGGTTAGGTTACGTTGGTTAGGTTAGGTTAGGTTAGGTTAGGTTAGGTTAGGCTCAAATTTAACCAGGAGACTCCAAATTTCGTTTTCTCACATAAACTTGATCGTAAATCACTCTAATCCACGATAGGTTACAGTACCTGCAATTTGGGGAGGTTAGGTTAGGTTACGTTGGTTAGGTTAGGTTAGGTTAGGTTAGGTTAGGTTAGGCTCAAATTTAACCAGGAGACTCCAAATTTCGTTTTCTCACATAAACTTGATCGTAAATCACTCTAATCCACGATAGGTTACAGTACCTGCAATTTGGGGAGGTTAGGTTAGGTTACGTTGGTTAGGTTAGGTTAGGTTAGGTTAGGTTAGGTTAGGCTCAAATTTAACCAGGAGACTCCAAATTTCGTTTTCTCACATAAACTTGATCGTAAATCACTCTAATCCACGATAGGTTACAGTACCTGCAATTTGGGGAGGTTAGGTTAGGTTACGTTGGTTAGGTTAGGTTAGGTTAGGTTAGGTTAGGTTAGGCTCAAATTTAACCAGGAGACTCCAAATTTCGTTTTCTCACATAAACTTGATCGTAAATCACTCTAATCCACGATAGGTTACAGTACCTGCAATTTGGGGAGGTTAGGTTAGGTTACGTTGGTTAGGTTAGGTTAGGTTAGGTTAGGTTAGGTTAGGCTCAAATTTAACCAGGAGACTCCAAATTTCGTTTTCTCACATAAACTTGATCGTAAATCACTCTAATCCACGATAAGTTACAGTACCTGCAATTTGGGGAGGTTAGGTTAGGTTACGTTGGTAAGGTTCGGTTCGGTTAGGTTAGGTTAGGTTAGGTTAGGTTAGGCTCAAATTTAACCAGGAGACTCCAAATTTCGTTTTCTCACATAAACTTGATCGTAAATCACTCTAATCCACGATAGGTTACAGTACCTGCAATTTGGGGAGGTTAGGTTAGGTTACGTTGGTTAGGTTAGGTTAGTTTAGGTTAGGTTAGGTTAGGCTCAAATTTAACCAGGAGACTTCAAATTTCGTTTTCTCACATAAACTTGATCGTAAATCACTCTAATCAAAGATAGGTTACAGTACCTGCAATTTGGGGAGGTTAGGTTACGTTACGTTGTTAGGTTCAGTTCGGTTAGATTAGGTTAGGTTAGGTTAGGTTAGGCTCAAATTTAACCAGGAGACTCCAAATTTCGTTTTCTCACATAAACTTGATCGTAAATCACTCTAATCCACGATAGGTTACAGTACCTGCAATTTGGGGAGGTTAGGTTAGGTTACGTTGGTTAGGTTAGGTTAGGTTAGGTTAGGTTAGGTTAGGCTCAAATTTAACCAGGAGACTCCAAATTTCGTTTTCTCACATAAACTTGATCGCAAATCACTCTAATCCACGATAGTTTACAGTACCTGCAATTTGGGGAGGTTAGGTTAGGTTACGTTGGTTAGGTTAGGTTAGGTTAGGTTTGGTTAGGTTAGGCTCAAATTTAACAAGGAGACTCCAAATTTCGTTTTCTCACATAAACTTGATCGTAAATCACTCTAATCCACGATAGGTTACAGTACCTGCAATTTGGGGAGGTTAGGTTAGGTTACGTTGGTTAGGTTAGGTTAGGTTAGGTTAGGTTAGGTTAGGCTCAAATTTAACCAGGAGACTCCAAATTTCGTTTTCTCACATAAACTTGATCGTAAATCACTCTAATCCACGATAGGTTACAGTACCTGCAATTTGGGGAGGTTAGGTTAGGTTACGTTGGTTAGGTTAGGTTAGGTTAGGTTAGGTTAGGTTAGGCTCAAATTTAACCAGGAGACTCCAAATTTCGTTTTCTCACATAAACTTGATCGTAAATCACTCTAATCCACGATAGGTTACAGTACCTGCAATTTGGGGAGGTTAGGTTAGGTTACGTTGGTTAGGTTAGGTTAGGTTAGGTTAGGTTAGGTTAGGCTCAAATTTAACCAGGAGACTCCAAATTTCGTTTTCTCACATAAACTTGATCGTAAATCACTCTAATCCACGATAGGTTACAGTACCTGCAATTTGGGGAGGTTAGGTTAGGTTACGTTGGTTAGGTTAGGTTAGGTTAGGTTAGGTTAGGCTCAAATTTAACCAGGAGACTCCAAATTTCGTTTTCTCACATAAACTTGATCGTAAATCACTCTAATACACGATAGGTTACAGTACCTGCAATTTGGGGAGGTTAGGTTAGGTTACGTTGGTTAGGTTAGGTTAGGTTAGGTTAGGTTAGGTTAGGCTCAAATTTAACCAGGAGACTCCAAATTTCGTTTTCTCACATAAACTTGATCGTAAATCACTCTAATCCACGATAGGTTACAGTACCTGCAATTTGGGGAGGTTAGGTTAGGTTACGTTGGTTAGGTTAGGTTAGGTTAGGTTAGGTTAGGTTAGGCTCAAATTTAACCAGGAGACTCCAAATTTCGTTTTCTCACATAAACTTGATCGTAAATCACTCTAATCCACGATAGGTTACAGTACCTGCAATTTGGGGAGGTTAGGTTAGGTTACGTTGGTTAGGTTAGGTTAGGTTAGGTTAGGTTAGGTTAGGCTCAAATTTAACCAGGAGACTCCAAATTTCGTTTTCTCACATAAACTTGATCGTAAATCACTCTAATCCACGATAGGTTACAGTACCTGCAATTTGGGGAGGTTAGGTTAGGTTACGTTGGTTAGGTTAGGTTAGGTTAGGTTAGGTTAGGTTAGGCTCAAATTTAACCAGGAGACTCCAAATTTCGTTTTCTCACATAAACTTGATCGTAAATCACTCTAATCCACGATAGGTTACAGTACCTGCAATTTGGGGAGGTTAGGTTAGGTTACGTTGGTTAGGTTAGGTTAGGTTAGGTTAGGTTAGGTTAGGCTCAAATTTAACCAGGAGACTCCAAATTTCGTTTTCTCACATAAACTTGATCGTAAATCACTCTAATCCACGATAGGTTACAGTACCTGCAATTTGGGGAGGTTAGGTTAGGTTACGTTGGTTAGGTTAGGTTAGGTTAGGTTAGGTTAGGTTAGGCTCAAATTTAACCAGGAGACTCCAAATTTCGTTTTCTCACATAAACTTGATCGTAAATCACTCTAATCCACGATAGGTTACAGTACCTGCAATTTGGGGAGGTTAGGTTAGGTTACGTTGGTTAGGTTAGGTTAGGTTAGGTTAGGTTAGGTTAGGCTCAAATTTAACCAGGAGACTCCAAATTTCGTTTTCTCACATAAACTTGATCGTAAATCACTCTAATCCACGATAGGTTACAGTACCTGCAATTTGGGGAGGTTAGGTTAGGTTACGTTGGTTAGGTTAGGTTAGGTTAGGTTAGGTTAGGTTAGGCTCAAATTTAACCAGGAGACTCCAAATTTCGTTTTCTCACATAAACTTGATCGTAAATCACTCTAATCCACGATAGGTTACAGTACCTGCAATTTGGGGAGGTTAGGTTAGGTTACGTTGGTTAGGTTAGGTTAGGTTAGGTTAGGTTAGGTTAGGCTCAAATTTAACCAGGAGACTCCAAATTTCGTTTTCTCACATAAACTTGATCGTAAATCACTCTAATCCACGATAGGTTACAGTACCTGCAATTTGGGGAGGTTAGGTTAGGTTACGTTGGTTAGGTTAGGTTAGGTTAGGTTAAGTTAGGTTAGGCTCAAATTTAACCAGGAGACTCCAAATTTCGTTTTCTCACATAAACTTGATCGTAAATCACTCTAATCCACGATAGGTTACAGTACCTGCAATTTGGGGAGGTTAGGTTAGGTTACGTTGGTTAGGTTAGGTTAGGTTAGGTTAGGTTAGGTTAGGCTCAAATTTAACCAGGAGACTCCAAATTTCGTTTTCTCACATAAACTTGATCGTAAATCACTCTAATCCACGATAGGTTACAGTACCTGCAATTTGGGGAGGTTAGGTTAGGTTACGTTGGTTAGGTTAGGTTAGGTTAGGTTAGGTTAGGTTAGGCTCAAATTTAACCAGGAGACTCCAAATTTCGTTTTCTCACATAAACTTGATCGTAAATCACTCTAATCCACGATAGGTTACAGTACCTGCAATTTGGGGAGGTTAGGTTAGGTTACGTTGGTTAGGTTAGGTTAGGTTAGGTTAGGTTAGGTTAGGCTCAAATTTAACCAGGAGACTCCAAATTTCGTTTTCTCACATAAACTTGATCGTAAATCACTCTAATCCACGATAGGTTACAGTACCTGCAATTTGGGGAGGTTAGGTTAGGTTACGTTGGTTAGGTTAGGTTAGGTTAGGTTAGGTTAGGTTAGGCTCAAATTTAACCAGGAGACTCCAAATTTCGTTTTCTCACATAAACTTGATCGTAAATCACTCTAATCCACGAAAGGTTACAGTACCTGCAATTTGGGGAGGTTAGGTTAGGTTACGTTGGTTAGGTTAGGTTAGGTTAGGTTAGGTTAGGTTAGGCTCAAATTTAACCAGGAGACTCCAAATTTCGTTTTCTCACATAAACTTGATCGTAAATCACTCTAATCCACGATAGGTTACAGTACCTGCAATTTGGGGAGGTTAGGTTAGGTTACGTTGGTTAGGTTAGGTTAGGTTAGGTTAGGTTAGGTTAGGCTCAAATTTAACCAGGAGACTCCAAATTTCGTTTTCTCACATAAACTTGATCGTAAATCACTCTAATCCACGATAGGTTACAGTACCTGCAATTTGGGGAGGTTAGGTTAGGTTACGTTGGTTAGGTTAGGTTAGGTTAGGTTAGGTTAGGTTAGGCTCAAATTTAACCAGGAGACTCCAAATTTCGTTTTCTCACATAAACTTGATCGTAAATCACTCTAATCCACGATAGGTTACAGTACCTGCAATTTGGGGAGGTTAGGTTAGGTTACGTTGGTTAGGTTAGGTTAGGTTAGGTTAGGTTAGGTTAGGCTCAAATTTAACCAGGAGACTCCAAATTTCGTTTTCTCACATAAACTTGATCGTAAATCACTCTAATCCACGATAGGTTACAGTACCTGCAATTTGGGGAGGTTAGGTTAGGTTACGTTGGTTAGGTTAGGTTAGGTTAGGTTAGGTTAGGTTAGGCTCAAATTTAACCAGGAGACTCCAAATTTCGTTTTCTCACATAAACTTGATCGTAAATCACTCTAATCCACGATAGGTTACAGTACCTGCAATTTGGGGAGGTTAGGTTAGGTTACGTTGGTTAGGTTAGGTTAGGTTAGGTTAGGTTAGGTTAGGCTCAAATTTAACCAGGAGACTCCAAATTTCGTTTTCTCACATAAACTTGATCGTAAATCACTCTAATCCACGATAGGTTACAGTACCTGCAATTTGGGGAGGTTAGGTTAGGTTACGTTGGTTAGGTTAGGTTAGGTTAGGTTAGGTTAGGTTAGGCTCAAATTTAACCAGGAGACTCCAAATTTCGTTTTCTCACATAAACTTGATCGTAAATCACTCTAATCCACGATAGGTTACAGTACCTGCAATTTGGGGAGGTTAGGTTAGGTTACGTTGGTTAGGTTAGGTTAGGTTAGGTTAGGTTAGGTTAGGCTCAAATTTAACCAGGAGACTCCAAATTTCGTTTTCTCACATAAACTTGATCGTAAATCACTCTAATCCACGATAGGTTACAGTACCTGCAATTTGGGGAGGTTAGGTTAGGTTACGTTGGTTAGGTTAGGTTAGGTTAGGTTAGGTTAGGTTAGGCTCAAATTTAACCAGGAGACTCCAAATTTCGTTTTCTCACATAAACTTGATCGTAAATCACTCTAATCCACGATAGGTTACAGTACCTGCAATTTGGGGAGGTTAGGTTAGGTTACGTTGGTTAGGTTAGGTTAGGTTAGGTTAGGTTAGGTTAGGCTCAAATTTAACCAGGAGACTCCAAATTTCGTTTTCTCACATAAACTTGATCGTAAATCACTCTAATCCACGATAGGTTACAGTACCTGCAATTTGGGGAGGTTAGGTTAGGTTACGTTGGTTAGGTTAGGTTAGGTTAGGTTAGGTTAGGTTAGGCTCAAATTTAACCAGGAGACTCCAAATTTCGTTTTCTCACATAAACTTGATCGTAAATCACTCTAATCCACGATAGGTTACAGTACCTGCAATTTGGGGAGGTTAGGTTAGGTTACGTTGGTTAGGTTAGGTTAGGTTAGGTTAGGTTAGGTTAGGCTCAAATTTAACCAGGAGACTCCAAATTTCGTTTTCTCACATAAACTTGATCGTAAATCACTCTAATCCACGATAGGTTACAGTACCTGCAATTTGGGGAGGTTAGGTTAGGTTACGTTGGTTAGGTTAGGTTAGGTTAGGTTAGGTTAGGTTAGGCTCAAATTTAACCAGGAGACTCCAAATTTCGTTTTCTCACATAAACTTGATCGTAAATCACTCTAATCCACGATAGGTTACAGTACCTGCAATTTGGGGAGGTTAGGTTAGGTTACGTTGGTTAGGTTAGGTTAGGTTAGGTTAGGTTAGGTTAGGCTCAAATTTAACCAGGAGACTCCAAATTTCGTTTTCTCACATAAACTTGATCGTAAATCACTCTAATCCACGATAGGTTACAGTACCTGCAATTTGGGGAGGTTAGGTTAGGTTACGTTGGTTAGGTTAGGTTAGGTTAGGTTAGGTTAGGTTAGGCTCAAATTTAACCAGGAGACTCCAAATTTCGTTTTCTCACATAAACTTGATCGTAAATCACTCTAATCCACGATAGGTTACAGTACCTGCAATTTGGGGAGGTTAGGTTAGGTTACGTTGGTTAGGTTAGGTTAGGTTAGGTTAGATTAGGCTCAAATTTAACCAGGAGACTCCAAATTTCGTTTTCTCACATAAACTTGATCGTAAATCACTCTAATCCACGATAGGTTACAGTACCTGCAATTTGGGGAGGTTAGGTTAGGTTACGTTGGTTAGGTTAGGTTAGGTTAGGTTAGGTTAGGTTAGGCTCAAATTTAACCAGGAGACTCCAAATTTCGTTTTCTCACATAAACTTGATCGTAAATCACTCTAATCCACGATAGGTTACAGTACCTGCAATTTGGGGAGGTTAGGTTAGGTTACGTTGGTTAGGTTAGGTTAGGTTAGGTTAGGTTAGGTTAGGCTCAAATTTAACCAGGAGACTCCAAATTTCGTTTTCTCACATAAACTTGATCGTAAATCACTCTAATCCACGATAGGTTACAGTACCTGCAATTTGGGGAGGTTAGGTTAGGTTACGTTGGTTAGGTTAGGTTAGGTTAGGTTAGGTTAGGTTAGGCTCAAATTTAACCAGGAGACTCCAAATTTCGTTTTCTCACATAAACTTGATCGTAAATCACTCTAATCCACGATAGGTTACAGTACCTGCAATTTGGGGAGGTTAGGTTAGGTTACGTTGGTTAGGTTAGGTTAGGTTAGGTTAGGTTAGGTTAGGCTCAAATTTAACCAGGAGACTCCAAATTTCGTTTTCTCACATAAACTTGATCGAAAATCACTCTAATCCACGATAGGTTACAGTACCTGCAATTTGGGGAGGTTAGGTTAGGTTACGTTGGTTAGGTTAGGTTAGGTTAGGTTAGGTTAGGTTAGGCTCAAATTTAACCAGGAGACTCCAAATTTCGTTTTCTCACATAAACTTGATCGTAAATCACTCTAATCCACGATAGGTTACAGTACCTGCAATTTGGGGAGGTTAGGTTAGGTTACGTTGGTTAGGTTAGGTTAGGTTAGGTTAGGTTAGGTTAGGCTCAAATTTAACCAGGAGACTCCAAATTTCGTTTTCTCACATAAACTTGATCGTAAATCACTCTAATCCACGATAGGTTACAGTACCTGCAATTTGGGGAGGTTAGGTTAGGTTACGTTGGTTAGGTTAGGTTAGGTTAGGTTAGGTTAGGTTAGGCTCAAATTTAACCAGGAGACTCCAAATTTCGTTTTCTCACATAAACTTGATCGTAAATCACTCTAATCCACGATAGGTTACAGTACCTGCAATTTGGGGAGGTTAGGTTAGGTTACGTTGGTTCGGTTAGGTTAGGTTAGGTTAGGTTAGGTTGGCCTCAAATTTAACCAGGAGACTCCAAATTTCGTTTTCTCACATAAACTTGATCGTAAATCACTCTAATTCACGATAGGTTACAGTACCTGCAATTTGGGGAGGTTAGGTTAGGTTACGTTGGTTAGGTTAGGTTAGGTTAGGTTAGGTTAGGTTAGGCTCAAATTTAACCAGGAATCTCCAAATTTCGTTTTCTCACATAAACTTGATCGTAAATCACTCTAATCCACGATAGGTTACAGTACCTGCAATTTGGGGAGGTTAGGTTAGGTTACGTTGGTTAGGTTAGGTTAGGTTAGGTTAGGTTAGGTTAGGCTCAAATTTAACCAGGAGACTCCAAATTTCGTTTTCTCACATAAACTTGATCGTAAATCACTCTAATCCACGATAGGTTACAGTACCTGCAATTTGGGGAGGTTAGGTTAGGTTACGTTGGTTAGGTTAGGTTAGGTTAGGTTAGGTTAGGTTAGGCTCAAATTTAACCAGGAGACTCCAAATTTCGTTTTCTCACATAAACTTGATCGTAAATCACTCTAATCCACGATAGGTTACAGTACCTGCAATTTGGGGAGGTTAGGTTAGGTTACGTTGGTTAGGTTAGGTTAGGTTAGGTTAGGTTAGGTTAGGCTCAAATTTAACCAGGAGACTCCAAATTTCGTTTTCTCACATAAACTTGATCGTAAATCACTCTAATCCACGATAGGTTACAGTACCTGCAATTTGGGGAGGTTAGGTTAGGTTACGTTGGTTAGGTTAGGTTAGGTTAGGTTAGGTTAGGTTAGGCTCAAATTTAACAAAGAGACTCCAAATTTCGTTTTCTCACATAAACTTGATCGTAAATCACTCTAATCCACGATAGGTTACAGTACCTGCAATTTGGGGAGGTTAGGTTAGGTTACGTTGGTTAGGTTAGGTTAGGTTAGGTTAGATTAGGCTCAAATTTAACCAGGAGACTCCAAATTTCGTTTTCTCACATAAACTTGATCGTAAATCACTCTAATCCACGATAGGTTACAGTACCTGCAATTTGGGGAGGTTAGGTTAGGTTACGTTGGTTAGGTTAGGTTAGGTTAGGTTAGGTTAGGTTAGGCTCAAATTTAACCAGGAGACTCCAAATTTCGTTTTCTCACATAAACTTGATCGTAAATCACTCTAATCCACGATAGGTTACAGTACCTGCAATTTGGGGAGGTTAGGTTAGGTTACGTTGGTTAGGTTAGGTTAGGTTAGGTTAGGTTAGGTTAGGCTCAAATTTAACCAGGAGACTCCAAATTTCGTTTTCTCACATAAACTTGATCGTAAATCACTCTAATCCACGATAGGTTACAGTACCTGCAATTTGGGGAGGTTAGGTTAGGTTACGTTGGTTAGGTTAGGTTAGGTTAGGTTAGGTTAGGTTAGGCTCAAATTTAACCAGGAGACTCCAAATTTCGTTTTCTCACATAAACTTGATCGTAAATCACTCTAATCCACGATAGGTTACAGTACCTGCAATTTGGGGAGGTTAGGTTAGGTTACGTTGGTTAGGTTCGGTTCGGTTAGGTTAGGTTAGGTTAGGTTAGGTTAGGCTCAAATTTAACCAGGAGACTCCAAATTTCGTTTTCTCACATAAACTTGATCGTAAATCACTCTAATCCACGATAGGTTACAGTACCTGCAATTTGGGGAGGTTAGGTTAGGTTACGTTGGTTAGGTTAGGTTAGGTTAGGTTAGGTTAGGTTAGGCTCAAATTTAACCAGGAGACTCCAAATTTCGTTTTCTCACATAAACTTGATCGTAAATCACTCTAATCCACGATAGGTTACAGTACCTGCAATTTGGGGAGGTTAGGTTAGGTTACGTTGGTTAGGTTAGGTTAGGTTAGGTTAGGTTAGGTTAGGCTCAAATTTAACCAGGAGACTCCAAATTTCGTTTTCTCACATAAACTTGATCGTAAATCACTCTAATCCACGATAGGTTACAGTACCTGCAATTTGGGGAGGTTAGGTTAGGTTACGTTGGTTAGGTTAGGTTAGGTTAGGTTAGGTTAGGTTAGGCTCAAATTTAACCAGGAGACTCCAAATTTCGTTTTCTCACATAAACTTGATCGTAAATCACTCTAATCCACGATAGGTTACAGTACCTGCAATTTGGGGAGGTTAGGTTAGGTTACGTTGGTTAGGTTAGGTTAGGTTAGGTTAGGTTAGGTTAGGCTCAAATTTAACCAGGAGACTCCAAATTTCGTTTTCTCACATAAACTTGATCGTAAATCACTCTAATCCACGATAGGTTACAGTACCTGCAATTTGGGGAGGTTAGGTTAGGTTACGTTGGTTAGGTTAGGTTAGGTTAGGTTAGGTTAGGTTAGGCTCAAATTTAACCAGGAGACTCCAAATTTCGTTTTCTCACATAAACTTGATCGTAAATCACTCTAATCCACGATAGGTTACAGTACCTGCAATTTGGGGAGGTTAGGTTAGGTTACGTTGGTTAGGTTAGGTTAGGTTAGGTTAGGTTAGGCTCAAATTTAACCAGGAGACTCCAAATTTCGTTTTCTCACATAAACTTGATCGTAAATCACTCTAATCCACGATAGGTTACAGTACCTGCAATTTGGGGAGGTTAGGTTAGGTTAGGTTGGTTAGGTTCGGTTCGGTTAGCTTAGGTTAGGTTAGGTTAGGTTAGGCTCAAATTTAACCAGGAGACTCCAAATTTCGTTTTCTCACATAAACTTGATCGTAAATCACTCTAATCCACGATAGGTTACAGTACCTGCAATTTGGGGAGGTTAGGTTAGGTTACGTTGGTTAGGTTAGGTTAGGTTAGGTTAGGTTAGGTTAGGCTCAAATTTAACCAGGAGACTCCAAATTTCGTTTTCTCACATATACTTGATCGTAAATCACTCTAATCCACGATAGGTTACAGTACCTGCAATTTGGGGAGGTTAGGTTAGGTTACGTTGGTTAGGTTTGGTCCGGTTAGGTTAGGTTAGGTTAGGTTAGGTTAGGCTCAAATTTAACCAGGAGACTCCAAATTTCGTTTTCTCACATAAACTTGATCGTAAATCACTCTAATCCACGATAGGTTACAGTACCTGCAATTTGGGGAGGTTAGGTTAGGTTACGTTGGTTAGGTTAGGGTAGGTTAGGTTAGGTTAGGTTAGGCTCAAATTTAACCAGGAGACTCCAAATTTCGTTTTCTCACATAAACTTGATCGTAAATCACTCTAATCCACGATAGGTTACAGTACCTGCAATTTGGGGAGGTTAGGTTAGGTTACGTTGGTTAGGTTAGGTTAGGTTAGGTTAGGTTAGGTTAGGCTCAAATTTAACCAGGAGACTCCAAATTTCGTTTTCTCACATAAACTTGATCGTAAATCACTCTAATCCACGATAGGTTACAGTACCTGCAATTTGGGGAGGTTAGGTTAGGTTACGTTGGTTAGGTTAGGTTAGGTTAGGTTAGGTTAGGTTAGGCTCAAATTTAACCAGGAGACTCCAAATTTCGTTTTCTCACATAAACTTGATCGTAAATCACTCTAATCCACGATAGGTTACAGTACCTGCAATTTGGGGAGGTTAGGTTAGGTTACGTTGGTTAGGTTAGGTTAGGTTAGGTTAGGTTAGGCTCAAATTTAACCAGGAGACTCCAAATTTCGTTTTCTCACATAAACTTGATCGTAAATCACTCTAATCCACGATAGGTTACAGTACCTGCAATTTGGGGAGGTTAGGTTAGGTTACGTTGGTTAGGTTAGGTTAGGTTAGGTTAGGTTAGGTTAGGCTCAAATTTAACCAGGAGACTCCAAATTTCGTTTTCTCACATAAACTTGATCGTAAATCACTCTAATCCACGATAGGTTACAGTACCTGCAATTTGGGGAGGTTAGGTTAGGTTACGTTGGTTAGGTTAGGTTAGGTTAGGTTAGGTTAGGTTAGTCTCAAATTTAACCAGGAGACTCCAAATTTCGTTTTCTCACATAAACTTGATCGTAAATCACTCTAATCCACGATAGGTTACAGTACCTGCAATTTGGGGAGGTTAGGTTAGGTTACGTTGGTTAGGTTAGGTTAGGTTAGGTTAGGTTAGGTTAGGCTCAAATTTAACCAGGAGACTCCAAATTTCGTTTTCTCACATAAACTTGATCGTAAATCACTCTAATCCACGATAGGTTACAGTACCTGCAATTTGGGGAGGTTAGGTTAGGTTACGTTGGTTAGGTTAGGTTAGGTTAGGTTAGGTTAGGTTAGGCTCAAATTTAACCAGGAGACTCCAAATTTCGTTTTCTCACATAAACTTGATCGTAAATCACTCTAATCCACGATAGGTTACAGTACCTGCAATTTGGGGAGGTTAGGTTAGGTTACGTTGGTTAGGTTAGGTTAGGTTAGGTTAGGTTAGGCTCAAATTTAACCAGGAGACTCCAAATTTCGTTTTCTCACATAAACTTGATCGTAAATCACTCTAATCCACGATAGGTTACAGTACCTGCAATTTGGGGAGGTTAGGTTAGGTTACGTTGGTTAGGTTAGGTTAGGTTAGGTTAGGTTAGGTTAGGCTCAAATTTAACCAGGAGACTCCAAATTTCGTTTTCTCACATAAACTTGATCGTAAATCACTCTAATCCACGATAGGTTACAGTACCTGCAATTTGGGGAGGTTAGGTTAGGTTACGTTGGTTAGGTTAGGTTAGGTTAGGTTAGGTTAGGTTAGGCTCAAATTTAACCAGGAGACTCCAAATTTCGTTTTCTCACATAAACTTGATCGTAAATCACTCTAATCCACGATAGGTTACAGTACCTGCAATTTGGGGAGGTTAGGTTAGGTTACGTTGGTTAGGTTAGGTTAGGTTAGGTTAGGTTAGGTTAGGCTCAAATTTAACCAGGAGACTCCAAATTTCGTTTTCTCACATAAACTTGATCGTAAATCACTCTAATCCACGATAGGTTACAGTACCTGCAATTTGGGGAGGTTAGGTTAGGTTACGTTGGTTAGGTTAGGTTAGGTTAGGTTAGGTTAGGTTAGGCTCAAATTTAACCAGGAGACTCCAAATTTCGTTTTCTCACATAAACTTGATCGTAAATCACTCTAATCCACGATAGGTTACAGTACCTGCAATTTGGGGAGGTTAGGTTAGGTTACGTTGGTTAGGTTAGGTTAGGTTAGGTTAGGTTAGGTTAGGCTCAAATTTAACCAGGAGACTCCAAATTTCGTTTTCTCACATAAAGTTGATCGTAAATCACTCTAATCCACGATAGGTTACAGTACCTGCAATTTGGGGAGGTTAGGTTAGGTTACGTTGGTTAGGCTAGGTTAGGTTAGGTTAGGTAGGTTAGGTTAGGCTCAAATTTAACCAGGAGACTCCAAATTTCGTTTTCTCACATAAACTTGATCGTAAATCACCCTAATCCACGATAGGTTACAGTACCTGCAATTTGGGGAGGTTAGGTTAGGTTACGTTGGTTAGGTTAGGTTAGGTTAGGTTAGGTTAGGTTAGGCTCAAATTTAACCAGGAGACTCCAAATTTCGTTTTCTCACATAAACTTGATCGTAAATCACTCTAGTCCACGATAGGTTACAGTACCTGCAATTTGGGGAGGTTAGGTTAGGTTACGTTGGTTAGGTTAGGTTAGGTTAGGTTAGGTTAGGTTAGGCTCAAATTTAACCAGGAGACTCCAAATTTCGTTTTCTCACATAAACTTGATCGTAAATCACTCTAATCCACGATAGGTTACAGTACCTGCAATTTGGGGAGGTTAGGTTAGGTTACGTTGGTTAGGTTAGGTTAGGTTAGGTTAGGTTAGGTTAGGCTCAAATTTAACCAGGAGACTCCAAATTTCGTTTTCTCACATAAACTTGATCGTAAATCACTCTAATCCACGATAGGTTACAGTACCTGCAATTTGGGGAGGTTAGGTTAGGTTACGTTGGTTAGGTTAGGTTAGGTTAGGTTAGGTTAGGTTAGGCTCAAATTTAACCAGGAGACTCCAAATTTCGTTTTCTCACATAAACTTGATCGTAAATCACTCTAATCCACGATAGGTTACAGTACCTGCAATTTGGGGAGGTTAGGTTAGGTTACGTTGGTTAGGTTAGGTTAGGTTAGGTTAGGTTAGGTTAGGCTCAAATTTAACCAGGAGACTCCAAATTTCGTTTTCTCACATAAACTTGATCGTAAATCACTCTAATCCACGATAGGTTACAGTACCTGCAATTTGGGGAGGTTAGGTTAGGTTACGTTGGTTAGGTTAGGTTAGGTTAGGTTAGGTTAGGTTAGGTTAGGCTCAAATTTAACCAGGAGACTCCAAATTTCGTTTTCTCACATAAACTTGATCGTAAATCACTCTAATCCACGATAGGTTACAGTACCTGCAATTTGGGGAGGTTAGGTTAGGTTACGTTGGTTAGGTTAGGTTAGGTTAGGTTAGGTTAGGTTAGGCTCAAATTTAACCAGGAGACTCCAAATTTCGTTTTCTCACATAAACTTGATCGTAAATCACTCTAATCCACGATAGGTTACAGTACCTGCAATTTGGGGAGGTTAGGTTAGGTTACGTTGGTTAGGTTAGGTTAGGTTAGGTTAGGTTAGGTTAGGCTCAAATTTAACCAGGAGACTCCAAATTTCGTTTTCTCACATAAACTTGATCGTAAATCACTCTAATCCACGATAGGTTACAGTACCTGCAATTTGGGGAGGTTAGGTTAGGTTACGTTGGTTAGGTTAGGTTAGGTTAGGTTAGGTTAGGTTAGGTTAGGTTAGGCTCAAATTTAACCAGGAGACTCCAAATTTCGTTTTCTCACATAAACTTGATCGTAAATCACTCTAATCCACGATAGGTTACAGTACCTGCAATTTGGGGAGGTTAGGTTAGGTTACGTTGGTTAGGTTAGGTTAGGTTAGGTTAGGTTAGGTTAGGCTCAAATTTAACCAGGAGACTCCAAATTTCGTTTTCTCACATAAACTTGATCGTAAATCACTCTAATCCACGATAGGTTACAGTACCTGCAATTTGGGGAGGTTAGGTTAGGTTACGTTGGTTAGGTTAGGTTAGGTTAGGTTAGGTTAGGTTAGGCTCAAATTTAACCAGGAGACTCCAAATTTCGTTTTCTCACATAAACTTGATCGTAAATCACTCTAATCCACGATAGGTTACAGTAGCTGCAATTTGGGGAGGTTAGGTTAGGTTACGTTGGTTAGGTTAGGTTAGGTTAGGTTAGGTTAGGTTAGGCTCAAATTTAACCAGGAGACTCCAAATTTCGTTTTCTCACATAAACTTGATCGTAAATCACTCTAATCCACGATAGGTTACAGTACCTGCAATTTGGGGAGGTTAGGTTAGGTTACGTTGGTTAGGTTAGGTTAGGTTAGGTTAGGTTAGGTTAGGCTCAAATTTAACCAGGAGACTCCAAATTTCGTTTTCTCACATAAACTTGATCGTAAATCACTCTAATCCACGATAGGTTACAGTACCTGCAATTTGGGGAGGTTAGGATAGGTTACGTTGGTTAGGTTAGGTTAGGTTAGGTTAGGTTAGGTTAGGCTCAAATTTAACCAGGAGACTCCAAATTTCGTTTTCTCACATAAACTTGATCGTAAATCACTCTAATCCACGATAGGTTACAGTACCTGCAATTTGGGGAGGTTAGGTTAGGTTACGTTGGTTAGGTTAGGTTAGGTTAGGTTAGGTTAGGTTAGGGCTCAAATTTAACCAGGAGACTCCAAATTTCGTTTTCTCACATAAACTTGATCGTAAATCACTCTAATCCACGATAGGTTACAGTACCTGCAATTTGGGGAGGTTAGGTTAGGTTACGTTGGTTAGGTTAGGTTAGGTTAGGTTAGGTTAGGTTAGGCTATAATTTAACCAGGAGACTCCAAATTTCGTTTTCTCACATAAACTTGATCGTAAATCACTCTAATCCACGATAGGTTACAGTACCTGCAATTTGGGGAGGTTAGGTTAGGTTACGTTGGTTAGGTTAGGTTAGGTTAGGTTAGGTTAGGTTAGGCTCAAATTTAACCAGGAGACTCCAAATTTCGTTTTCTCACATAAACTTGATCGTAAATCACTCTAATCCACGATAGGTTACAGTACCTGCAATTTGGGGAGGTTAGGTTAGGTTACGTTGGTTAGGTTAGGTTAGGTTAGGTTAGGTTAGGTTAGGCTCAAATTTAACCAGGAGACTCCAAATTTCGTTTTCTCACATAAACTTGATCGTAAATCACTCTAATCCACGATAGGTTACAGTACCTGCAATTTGGGGAGGTTAGGTTAGGTTACGTTGGTTAGGTTAGGTTAGGTTAGGTTAGGTTAGGTTAGGCTCAAATTTAACCAGGAGACTCCAAATTTCGTTTTCTCACATAAACTTGATCGTAAATCACTCTAATCCACGATAGGTTACAGTACCTGCAATTTGGGGAGGTTAGGTTAGGTTACGTTGGTTAGGTTAGGTTAGGTTAGGTTAGGTTAGGCTCAAATTTAACCAGGAGACTCCAAATTTCGTTTTCTCACATAAACTTGATCGTAAATCACTCTAATCCACGATAGGTTACAGTACCTGCAATTTGGGGAGGTTAGGTTAGGTTACGTTGGTTAGGTTAGGTTAGGTTAGGTTAGGTTAGGTTAGGCTCAAATTTAACCAGGAGACTCCAAATTTCGTTTTCTCACATAAACTTGATCGTAAATCACTCTAATCCACGATAGGTTACAGTACCTGCAATTTGGGGAGGTTAGGTTAGGTTACGTTGGTTAGGTTCGGTTACGTTGGTTAGGTTAGGTTAGGTTAGGTTAGGCTCAAATTTAACCAGGAGACTCCAAATTTCGTTTTCTCACATAAACTTGATCGTAAATCACTCTAATCCACGATAGGTTACAGTACCTGCAATTTGGGGAGGTTAGGTTAGGTTACGTTGGTTAGGTTAGGTTAGCTTAGGTTAGGTTAGGTTAGGCTCAAATTTAACCAGGAGACTCCAAATTTCGTTTTCTCACATAAACTTGATCGTAAATCACTCTAATCCACGATAGGTTACAGTACCTGCAATTTGGGGAGGTTAGGTTAGGTTACGTTGGTTAGGTTAGGTTAGGTTAGGTTAGGTTAGGTTAGGTTAGGCTCAAATTTAACCAGGAGACTCCAAATTTCGTTTTCTCACATAAACTTGATCGTAAATCACTCTAATCCACGATAGGTTACAGTACCTGCAATTTGGGGAGGTTAGGTTAGGTTACGTTGGTTAGGTTAGGTTAGGTTAGGTTAGGTTAGGTTAGGCTCAAATTTAACCAGGAGACTCCAAATTTCGTTTTCTCACATAAACTTGATCGTAAATCACTCTAATCCACGATAGGTTACAGTACCTGCAATTTGGGGAGGTTAGGTTAGGTTACGTTGGTTAGGTTAGTGGTTAGGTTAGGTTAGGTTAGGTTAGGTTAGGCTCAAATTTAACCAGGAGACTCCAAATTTCGTTTTCTCACATAAACTTGATCGTAAATCACTCTAATCCACGATAGGTTACAGTACCTGCAATTTGGGGAGGTTAGGTTAGGTTACGTTGGTTAGGTTAGGTTAGGTTAGGTTAGGTTAGGTTAGGCTCAAATTTAACCAGGAGACTCCAAATTTCGTTTTCTCACATAAACTTGATCGTAAATCACTCTAATCCACGATAGGTTACAGTACCTGCAATTTGGGGAGGTTAGGTTAGGTTACGTTGGTTAGGTTAGGTTAGGTTAGGTTAGGTTAGGTTAGGCTCAAATTTAACCAGGAGACTCCAAATTTCGTTTTCTCACATAAACTTGATCGTAAATCACTCTAATCCACGATAGGTTACAGTACCTGCAATTTGCGCAGGTTAGGTTAGGTTACGTTGGTTAGGTTAGGTTAGGTTAGGTTAGGTTAGGCTCAAATTTAACCAGGAGACTCCAAATTTCGTTTTCTCACATAAACTTGATCGTAAATCACTCTAATCCACGATAGGTTACAGTACCTGCAATTTGGGGAGGTTAGGTTAGGTTACGTTGGTTAGGTTAGGTTAGGTTAGGTTAGGTTAGGTTAGGCTCAAATTTAACCAGGAGACTCCAAATTTCGTTTTCTCACATAAACTTGATCGTAAATCACTCTAATCCACGATAGGTTACAGTACCTGCAATTTGGGGAGGTTAGGTTAGGTTACGTTGGTTAGTATAGGTTAGGTTAGGTTAGGTTAGGTTAGGCTCAAATTTAACCAGGAGACTCCAAATTTCGTTTTCTCACATAAACTTGATCGTAAATCACTCTAATCCACGATAGGTTACAGTACCTGCAATTTGGGGAGGTTAGGTTAGGTTACGTTGGTTAGGTTTAGGTTAGGTTAGGTTAGGTTAGGTTAGGCTCAAATTTAACCAGGAGACTCCAAATTTCGTTTTCTCACATAAACTTGATCGTAAATCACTCTAATCCACGATAGGTTACAGTACCTGCAATTTGGGGAGGTTAGGTTAGGTTACGTGGTTAGTTCGGTTAGGTTAGGTTAGGTTAGGTTAGGTTAGGTTAGGCTCAAATTTAACCAGGAGACTCCAAATTTCGTTTTCTCACATAAACTTGATCGTAAATCACTCTAATCCACGATAGGTTACAGTACCTGCAATTTGGGGAGGTTAGGTTAGGTTACGTTGGTTAGGTTAGGTTAGGTTAGGTTAGGTTAGGTTAGGCTCAAATTTAACCAGGAGACTCCAAATTTCGTTTTCTCACATAAACTTGATCGTAAATCACTCTAATCCACGATAGGTTACAGTACCTGCAATTTGGGGAGGTTAGGTTAGGTTACGTTGGTTAGGTTAGGTTAGGTTAGGTTAGGTTAGGTTAGGCTCAAATTTAACCAGGAGACTCCAAATTTCGTTTTCTCACATAAACTTGATCGTAAATCACTCTAATCCACGATAGGTTACAGTACCTGCAATTTGGGGAGGTTAGGTTAGGTTACGTTGGTTAGGTTAGGTTAGGTTAGGTTAGGTTAGGTTAGGCTCAAATTTAACCAGGAGACGCCAAATTTCGTTTTCTCACATAAACTTGATCGTAAATCACTCTAATCCACGATAGGTTACAGTACCTGCAATTTGGGGAGGTTAGGTTAGGTTACGTTGGTTAGGTTAGGTTAGGTTAGGTTAGGTTAGGTTAGGTTAGGTTAGGCTCAAATTTAACCAGGAGACTCCAAATTTCGTTTTCTCACATAAACTTGATCGTAAATCACTCTAATCCACGATAGGTTACAGTACCTGCAATTTGGGGAGGTTAGGTTAGGTTACGTTGGTTAGGTTAGGTTAGGTTAGGTTAGGTTAGGTTAGGTTAGGCTCAAATTTAACCAGGAGACTCCAAATTTCGTTTTCTCACATAAACTTGATCGTAAATCACTCTAATCCACGATAGGTTACAGTACCTGCAATTTGGGGAGGTTAGGTTAGGTTACGTTGGTTAGGTTAGGTTAGGTTAGGTTAGGTTAGGTTAGGCTCAAATTTAACCAGGAGACTCCAAATTTCGTTTTCTCACATAAACTTGATCGTAAATCACTCTAATCCACGATAGGTTACAGTACCTGCAATTTGGGGAGGTTAGGTTAGGTTACGTTGGTTAGGTTAGGTTAGGTTAGGTTAGGTTAGGTTAGGCTCAAATTTAACCAGGAGACTCCAAATTTCGTTTTCTCACATAAACTTGATCGTAAATCACTCTAATCCACGATAGGTTACAGTACCTGCAATTTGGGGAGGGTTAGGTTAGGTTACGTTGGTTAGGTCGGTTGGTTAGGTTAGGTTAGGTTAGGTTAGGTTAGGCTCAAATTTAACCAGGAGACTCCAAATTTCGTTTTCTCACATAAACTTGATCGTAAATCACTCTAATCCACGATAGGTTACAGTACCTGCAATTTGGGGAGGTTAGGTTAGATTACGTTGGTTAGGTTAGGTTAGGTTAGGTTAGGTTAGGTTAGGCTCAAATTTAACCAGGAGACTCCAAATTTCGTTTTCTCACATAAACTTGATCGTTTAATCACTCTAATCAGTAGGTTAAGTATGCAATTTGGGGAGGTTATTAGGTTACTGTTGTTTTAGTTAGGTTAGGTTGGTAAATTTAACCAGGATAAATTTCGTTTTCTCAATAGTGTGTAAATACTTTAGATGGTTAAGTACCTAATTTGGGGGTTAGGTTAATTAGGGTTATAGTTGGTTTTATTAGTTGTAAATTAACCAGCCAAATGTTTTCCAAATTGGATATTAATCCTATAGGTAGTCCGATTGGTAGGTTAGGTTAGGTTATTGTAGGTTCGTTCGTTGTTAGTTAGGTTAGGAAATACCCTCCAAATTGTTTTCTCCTAAATTTGAAATCTAATCCGTAGGTTACGTCCTGCATTGGGAGGTTAGGTTAGGTTAGTTGGTTAGTTACGGAGGTTAGTTGGTTTCTCAAATAACCGGACTAAATTTCTTTTCCACATAAGTTAAGTACCTCAATTGAGTAGGTTAGGTACTGGTTGGTAGGTTAGGTTAGGTTAGGTAATTAACAGGAGTAAATTTGTTTGCCAATTACGAAATCCAATCT